>NC_140964.1:90481728-90676728 GCF_056783735.1 Eptatretus burgeri | reverse complement strand
CAGACGGTTGCGCTGGCCAATATAAGAATTGCAAAGCCTTCATAAACCTATGTCATCACAAATCAGAGTATGGTATTGACGCAGAATGGCATTTTTCTGCCACAAGTCATGGCAAGGGCCCTTCAGATGGCGTGGGAGGTATAGTCAAACGAGAAGCAACACGTGAGAGCCTGCGTAGACCTTACGACAGTCAAATTATTTCTCCAAAAGATCTTTTCACCTTTGCTGAAAATGGTTTGAATGAAATGAAGTTCGGTTACGGGATCCAAGAGGCGTATGACGAGGAAGAACGAAATCTGGAAGAAAGGTTAAAAACAGCCAAAACCATTGCTGGAACTCAAAAACTTCATGCTTTCCTCCCTATTTCTGAAACTGCTCTTCAAGTACGTGAATTCAGCCTAAGCGAGGAACACCGTATCGAGTCAGCTATTTCAAAATCCACACTAACTTTTAACGGGAAACTCTCAGGTTATGTCACAGTGCACTATGATGGAAAATGGTGGCTTGCCTGCATCATAGAAGCTTTTCAGGACACTCATGAAGGGAAAGTGAATTTTCTTCTTCCAAACGGGCCCGCAAATAGTTTCTTTTTTCCTGACATTGAAGATCACTGCATTTTAGACATTTCTGATATACTTCTTTCCGAAGAACCAAAAACTGCTGCAGGTAGAACCTACACAATCAGTAAAAAAAGAAACAGCTGTCAAATAAAACATTGGTTGGCAAAACATCTTGACAAAAATATGCCAGGAAAAACTCTTCCTCGTACTAGTATCACTTCCAGTTCCTGCATGTGCATGTAGAAAATTTATGAACAATATACTGATATGTGCATTGGAAATATTGTGTTCAAATATTGTGCTATGTATTGTGGCGTATTGTGTGTCCAGCACCCGAGTCCCCGAACAATAAAACCATCATCACACTTGAACCCATTGAGATCCCATTTTCATTTATGCTGAGGTGTTGGAGTATATGAAGGGGTATTCTGCCACGAAAAAAATCGGGACCATCAGTTTGGCTGGGGAGCGGGGGCCCCAAGGTCAAAGGGCGCCCCAAACTATAACTTTTTGAATTACTGTTTCGGAGTGATTTTACTTTACGCAATTCGAAAGATCTCGCTTTTACGAGCATTTTGATACCAAGATCCTCCAAATTGGACCACTACAACCTGTGATATGGCCACTGGAAGATTGTGGGTCAACCGGGGGCACCCAAATTTGGGGGGGGGGCCTAAAATGGGCCCGGATTGGCCACCAGGTCTGAAAATGGACATGTTTTATCGTGGATACAAACACTTGCACAAAAAAAAGAGTGAAATCGAAGAAAATGTGTCAAAATTTCACTGAAAAATGTGTACACTTGACATGGAACGCCCCACAAGGGAGTGTCTGTCCTGGGGGCCCAGCGACCAAGTTGTCTGTCGGTGCTCCTTTTGTACTCGGGACCTGGTATTACCATTCTGCGTTGGTTTTAGCCGTTCCGCTGTTCGGTTGAGCTGGCGCAACCAAAGGGTCCCGAATTAGGGAGCGTCTGTCCTGAGGGGCCCAGCAACACAGTTGTCTGTCAGTGCTCCTTTTGTACTCAGCGGACCCCTTACAAGCATTTTGCGTTGGTTTTAGCCGTTCCGCTGTTCGATTGAGCTGGCGTGATTTTCGCGGCATCTAATTAGCGTCTGTCACCGGTATTCCAGCGGCGAAATTGTCTTTCATTGTTTATACCGTGTTGCAAGCTAGACAAATAGTATCAGAAACCTACTTGGGGCCGTTCCGCTGCCAGGTTGAGCTCGCACTGATTATGCGATACGGATATTGACCACAGAATGTCAACCCAGAAGCAGTGTCCTGGCAGACGCAGAGTTCTGAGGTGAGAATATCATCTGGCATCCCACCATGAGGACGGCAATTGTTCACCTCTTCGGTTGAGCAAAGCCCCGCGGGCTCCCGGTATATGGAGTCTGATCTTGCGTTATGTGCTCAAAGAACACTTCAATGATCGATGGATGAAGCGCAACAGTCCGATTCTGTGGTGACCACGTTCTCAGGACGTAACACTTCTGGATTTTTTTTTCTGTGGGTTTATGTGAAGGACTTGGTGTACCGAATGGGGGTTACCAACATTGGGGATGTGAGGAAGAGGATTCGGGCTGCAATCAAAACCGTAAATATAGGAATGCTGAACCAAACCTGGAGGGAGATGGGGTATCGCCTCGACGTGTTTCATGTGACAAGGGGTGCTCGCCTGGAAGTGTACTGATTATCTTGACAATACAACTTTTTGAATGTCCTTTCAAATGCAGAAAACCACATCATTGCATCAATTTCATTTAAAAATTTTTTGATTTAGCCTTCCCTTAGGGCCCTGTCACACCTTGACGTTTTAGCCAGCGTATCGCAAGGTCTCAAAATTTATGTAAAATGCTGGCGTATGCTGAACTATTGATGTTTTTTTAAGTTTTGGGCGTATAATAACGTGTTGGACGTATGCATAACGTATTGGTAACGTACACAGAACGTTTCAATCACATTTAGATAACTTATACCAACGAATGCTGAGCATGTTGTCGGCGTTCACAACCTATGCCCAACGATAGTCTAACTTATGCATAGCACGCGGCAGCGTATCGCCGACGATGACGTGGCGTAGGCTATTAATAGGCTGTGGCTCGACGATTCAAATCATAACCGCACTAGACATCGCAGTGTGAAGCCGCTGTCACACCTTGACGTTTTAGCCAGCGTATGCCGACGTATGAAAAATTTGCCGAACCAAGCTGGCACATGTCGAATACGTTATGGGTAAGTTTTGTATACGTTAAGAGCACGTTGGCATACGTCATAGTACGCTGGCATACGTCATAGTACGCAGAGTACGTCGAGAAATTTTCAGCATGTTGAAAATTTCGACATACGACATACGTTCCGCATACGCTGGCCATAAGTTGAAGGCACGTTACGAGATCGTTGACACACGTCGACACACATTACTTGTATGTTACTCATAAGTCGAAACGCGTCAAGGGAATGGTTAGCGTCGGTATTCCAGACTCAGTTTTGTTTTTTGTTTTTTTCTTCGGTATGACGGTGATGTTGACACTTCGATTTCTAGTGCGGTTATGATTTAAATCGTTGAGCAGCAGCCTATGAATTATATTATAACCGCACTAGAAATCGAAGTGTTAACATCACCGTCATACCGAAGAAAAAAAAAAAAACAGGGAGTCTGGAACACTGACGCTAACCATTACATTGACGTGTTTCGACTTATGAGTAACGTACAAGTAACATGTGTCGACGTGTGTCAACGATCGCGTAACGTGCCTACAACACGTTACTCGTAGGTTATAAATAAGTTTCGGGTACGCTAAACATTACCTCGACATGTTTCGACTTCTGAGTAACTTACAAGTAACGTGTGTCGACGTGTGTCAACGATCGCGTAACGTGCCTACAACTTATGGCCAGCATTATGCGGAACGTGTGAGTCATACGTCGAAAAATTTCAAGCATGGAAAATTTGTCTAACACCTCGGCGTACTACGGTGTATGCCAGCATACAAAGACGTATGCCAGCTTACTATTAAAAAAGCCAGCGTAATACGACGTATGCCAGCATGCTCTTAACGTATACAAACTTACCCATAACGTATTCGACGTGTGCCAGCGTTTTAGCCAAATTTTGCATACATTAGGCATACGCTGGCTAAATCGTCAAGGTGTGACAGGGCCTTTATATGAGAGAACAGGCATGAGAGTGAGTCTAAAAAAAATTAGCTGAAAAAAACGATGGGCCGAGGCCGAAGGCCAAGGCGAAAAAATTATTAGGCCGAGGCTCGGGGGCCACCCAGGCCTCCGAACGCTAAAGGTTCCAGGTGTTTTCACCTGCATTCTACTGCATTTCCTGGTCCCTTTTAAGAGGATTGTGTATAGTGTTGTCCTTGTTAACAGGGTAAAAGCATTGAAGACAATCATTGAAGACATGAAATTCATCTTGCAAATTATTAATCAATGTTGTAATGTAAATTGTTGTCAAAATTAATTGTACAAATCATGAATCAATCTGTAGGATAATATTCTTTCATTGTCTTTATAGCAAATTAAACAAAGTTGACAATAATTGATACCAAGTTGCATAATAAGTGGACAATAATTGATACCAAGTTGCATAATAAGTTTGTATAATAAGTTCACAATTGTAACACTGTTGCATCCACTCGTTGTTGAGTTCTTGTGTCAATAATGTCGACAGGCGCCTTACCACTGAACATTGTTCACTTCTTTGTCTTTTGGTTCAGGTTCTGCTTTTTCTTGCTTGCACGTTGATGGGAAAGTCTTGCCTTCTTTGCAGCCTTCTCAGTCAGTTCTTTGGTCTTGCGCTTGGTCAACTTACTGAGAGCAGCTGCACCCACTTCTCGCCTTCTTTCTTTTTCTTTGTCCCTCCTGTCTGCCAGTTCTGCCTTGTAGGTTTTGTAGGCTCCCCTCATGTTCTTGCACAGGTCTAGGTCTATGGGACTGTGCAGTTTGTCAGTCCTACTGTAGTACTCCACTGCAGTTTTTCCTGATGATCGAAGATTGTACTTGACACCCATCACTGCGCTGTAGGTCTCCATGTTTAGTCGGTGTGATCTGACATCCAAGACATCTCCCATGAGATTGAAGGCACTCTCAACTTGTGACCCATGGAAGCAGGACAGCAGAGCCTTCACCATTCTTGAGAGAAGGGGTACTTTCCACCTTCAAAGACCTTGGTCCACCAGTCGTCGATGCGAGCAGACTCATCTTCCTGAGCTGGTGGCAGGCTAGAGTCGATCTGGAAACTCTGAACCTCCAGTTCAATGGCATCACATTCCTCTGGTGCAAGGACATTTGTCACCAGACATGGCAACTTCAGGAGCTGCTCCTGGCTGACAGTGTGCCCTCTGCTGAGTGGATCAATTGCTGAGGCACTTCTGAGGACAGCATTATGCAGGGGCATTTTCTTCTGGAGGTACTTTCCACATGTCACATAGGCCTTCTCCACACTCTGCAAGAAGTCATGCACTTCTCCATCTCCACTACGGGCAGTGTTGACAATCTCAGACACACCAACTCCAAGAAACATCTTCTTCACTTGTAGCAGGTTGGCTTTCTCATCCAGGTTGAGGGTCTGAAGTCTCTTGCCTGAGGATGGCAGCTTCTCAGGTTTGACAAAGCAGGCCATGAACTCTCGGACAAGGTCCACCTGCTGGTCATTGAGCTTGTGGATCAGTGGGGCCTTCATCTCAAACAGGAGGACGTACTTCTTCAGCAGCGGGAACACTGATGTATAGAACATCAATATCAGTCTCATCAATTTCTTCTTGTGGAAGACTCACTGCAGTATACGCTCCTTTCGTGCCTTGCCATCTTTGGTCATATTCTTCTTCTTCAGAACATCATGGATCTGGCGTATTCTCTCCTTGGCTTTTGTGTCTACGTGCCTGCGATGGTAGACCTCCACAACCCATGACAAGTCGTGTGTGCGATCAGCTTGAGAGAGGAAGCCAAAGTAGAAGACAACAAAGGCATCCCACAGCCACAGATTGTCAACACTGACATCATACACAGAGAGCCACCTGTGACTGACATACCGCTCTGGCATGGTATACCTGACACCAATCAGCCCACAGATTTCCTGCAAGAACTGCTTTAAGTCAGGTGACCACTTGAAGTCATTGTAGATGTCAGAGAGCATGCGCTCTGCAAAGTTGTCGAATGGGTCGCTCAGCTTCTTGGACGCATTGTGAGCATGGTGACAGGAGTCCCCATCTATGTCCAACATGTGTGGGGCATTGTTTTCGGTGATGCGAACTTCGACTCCTGACTTGGATCCCCGCATGACTGAGCAGGAGTCCATGAGGATGGATATGCAGTTCTTCCAAGGTAGCTCATACTTCAACAAGTCAACCAGTTCCTGGTGCAACAAGGCACTGTCCACTTTGATCACAATAAGGGACTCTAGATGCTGCACTATGACCTGCGTAGTAACTGGCCAGGACACATAAGACCCTCTAATGGTTTGTGCTCGTTGACTCATCAATGTTCAGAGAGAAGTATTCCCTCTGCATTGCTGATATCAACTGGTGATGTACGGTATGTCCTAGTCCAAACCTAAGCTTGTAGGAAGCAGATGTCCTGTCCATTGTGAACTGACCAAGGGCCTTTGCATCCAGGTTGAGTGCTTTGGCCAGGCTTATCAGTTGAGGGACAAGGCTGAATGGTAGGGAATGCTGTGCGAGGAAGGCAAAGACCATGGCTTGAGCATTGAATACCCTGTCACCTATTGGTACAGCAGGCATCGGTGTACAGGGGATGGGGGCAGTAGAAGCAGCAGTGCAAGACGGAGCAGAAGGTGAGGAAACACCTGGAGAAAAAGCAAAACCCAAAGCCAATGCAGAGTAAAAAAAAGAAAACCCAATCACCATTTATCATATGTGCTTCAGAAAGTGAATACAGTGACCAGTACAGTGATTATACTAAGCCTCAGACTATTAGTCATTGCCAGGTGCTATTGGTGTTAAACAAGATTGACCCAATTCTGAGTTGTGGATTGCTTGCCAATTAACATAATTTATTACTGTAGTGAAAGTGCACCACACCACACTACACTACATTGACAGCATAGATGTTTACTGTGTACATGTATACTGATAACTGTACATGTATAAAGCCCAAGGCTATATTTACCAGGAAGACTGTAATTGGATGCCCGGATTCTCTGAATATCACGATGCTTCTTGCTCTCCGCATGGGATTCCAATGACTTGTACCCACGTCCTCCATAAACAATCTCCTTTGAGCACCATGTGCATACAGCCTTTCCTGGCTGGGCTATCTTTTGAATGAAAGCCCCACAAGCCACCGTACCGCATGGCATACGCTCCAGCCATTCCCACTTCCAGGAATTCTTGCAAGTCTTGTCAATTATTGCAGCCAAACAAGCATCACAATCCCGGGACAGCTTGCGGCTACTGAATGCGGCCATGTTTTAGAAACGACTTTGGCCTTGCACACTCGGAACACCATGCCTCGAGCTCGATTAATGCTGCTGTGACAGTTTCAGGAGTAATGCGGTGAGGTGGTCCAAATGTTATGTTAATGAATCTGGTAATGACGTCAGTGCAGAGTGCTGGGAATCTGTATTAGGGACCTCAGAATACTTTTTTTTATAAAGATCGTCGGCAGCGTGAAATCACTCCCAACAATTGACTTCACCCCCCCCCCTCTTCGGTTGAGCTCAGGGATTTGTTTTCTCTATTTTTTTTCTCCCCTATTTTTCTATCGCTATTTTTTCTCAACGGATTTGTGCTTAACTCAGGAACGTTCCTGGGTGAATAAATTCGCGGAATTCCACGAATTCGTGGAATTTTCTCATGCCGGGAGGAGGCTTATACCTGTTGTAGGGTTTATTTACAATTGTTGCCCCCAATTTTTAATGGCACCTCAGCTTTTTAGACCCCTAGGAGAACAAAACCACCATTTAGGTTCTTTTTGTGTCATTACTGCCAATGACATTACTTCCTTTACTGCCAATGTCTGAGTTATGTCTGAGATCTGGCTGGGACTTTCAGAATGAAATTTTGCATCGATAATGGGAATAAAAAGTATGCAGGGTTGACATTTATTTGACCTTGACATAATTAAGGTCCTGACCCAATTAGACACTTAAACATTTTTCACCATAACTCGACAGGTTTGTCTAATCAGAATGAAATTGCCTTCTCTAGAGAGCCGAGAGCAAGGCGTATTTGCACTTAATTTACATCATACCCATCCAGGTTAAAGATGAAGGTCGAAAAACAGTCTGGGAAAAGAAACAAACGGTTTTTTATTTTTATGTTTTTGTGTAATCACTCAATTTTGCAATGCGGAATCTCAGTCTACTTGACCTTCCAAAATGTTCTTGCATTATAATAGTGTACCTGTATTGAAGTTGTGCACCTCATATTTGATTAGTGTACTTGACCTACATTTTTCTGATTATGACCTAATAACAACATCCTTTTGATCATAACCTCAATGTCGGGGCATGGGATCAGGGCCGTCTCTCTGGACATAACCCGTGCTTCTGATACAGTCTGGCATCGTGCACTGCTCTACAAACTATCTGCCGATGGCATCCAAGGCCATGTGCACACATAACTTACTAACCTCCTCTACTCTTGTAGCCGACGTGTGCCCCTCAACGGAATCCTTTCATTTTCTCTCTCTATCAAGGCTGGTGTGCCCCAAGGCAGTGTTCTGTGCCCAGTCCTTTTCCTGATCTTCATCAATGATCTCTCTGACTCATGGGAAAATCCTCTTTATCTATTTGCTGATGACTCCACCCTCTGCCGTGACATGCCTCATCCTTCAGATAGGAAGGCCGCAGCCTCTTTCCTCTCTTCAGACATTAAAAAATATCACAAGCTGGTCAAACACTTGAAATATGTCTTTCAAATGTGACAAATTTCACACTCTCACTATCTCTCTCCAAAAGGACTGTGTGGCAAACCCTCCTGAACAATCCTCTTGAAGTTCAGTCATGTTCAAACTCCTGGGTCTCACTATCAGCCATAATCTTTCTTGGGCAAACCACATTTCAAAATTGGCCTTTAAAGCCCGCTACAGACTAGGCATCCTCTGTCGTACAAAATCCTTCCTTGGCACACCTGAAATCCTTTTGACCGAGAAAGCCTTCATCTTCAGCTTGATGGCATACTGCTCTCTCCTCTGGGCTGGCTCCCCTGCCTCACACCTTTCACAGCTTGATGCTGGAAACAAAGGCCTTCAAGATAATTGGAATCTCACGCACTGAAGCTGAGTCGATGGGTCCATCACTTTGCCATTGCAGACAGGTGGTCACTGTCTTGTATCGCCTCCTCTCTGGTCTTGCACCCTCTGCTCTTTTCATGCTTCTGCAGTGCTCACATGGTCCAGCATCACCCATCACCCATCAACCATCAAGTTTCTGATGAAACTACCTAAATCTAGGAATACTGCTCACCTCCATTCATTTGTTCCTCCTTTTTTCCTGCCTGTGCAATCGACTTCCACATCCTTTTTAATCTCATTCTTCCTTCCAGGTCTTCAAGACAGCTGTTGATTACCATTTCAGGTCATCCCCAATCATAAGCCATGATCTTTTCTACCCTCGTTAATACTCTCAAAACCCTCCAACTTCCAATTTTCCAGTTTTTCTTCCTTGGAGTTTTTCTGTGCCCATTTTGTCCACCCCATGCATGCGTATTTTGTGTCCTGTTTTTGTCTGTTACATCCTGATCCATTGAGTCAGTGTACTCACTCTTCCACGAGCTTCGACTATGTATACAAAAAAAAAAAAGATAAATTTTCCTTTGACTTTCGTGATGTCGAGTTTTATGGATAGATTGAAGATTGGGAACATTTTATTAATTTTCACTCTGTCCTTAATTCTCAATTTAAAGGGTTCCCTTAAAATCATCAGCACCCAATCAAGAAAAATGTTCTCCACGAAGGTGTTCCTTAAGTTTGGGGAAGAGATGAAAATCTGACGGAATCAAGTCGGGGATGGTGATCCTTTTGGTGGTACTTCATTGACCATCTCTTGCTCTCAGGATCGTAATGATGCACCCTACTCTCATCTCCAATTATCCAGCCATCTCATCTCCAGCACTTCATGCTTCTTCATTGACACTCAGCACTTCATTGACAGCACTGTCAATGCCGTGCTGCCCTCTGCTATCTTGACTAAACGTAGCACTGAGACATCTCGTGTCAGAATCACGAAGCTTCTGACCCAGTGGTGAGAATAACGAATGTGTGCAGACTGCGTTTTTTTTTTTTTTTCATTAAAATATCTTTATCGGTTTTGATGAAAAAGAATATGAAGCATTTCTTTTCAATATATATATATATATATATATATATATATATATATATATATATATATATATATATATATATATATATATATATATATATATATATATATATATATATATATATATATATATATATATATACAATTTCTGTTAACGTCTGCGTGTAATTTGACATATCTCCTCCAAAACTGCTGAACGGATTGTCGCCACTTTCGGCATGCGGGTACTCTGTGGTCTAATGAACAGCATGGGCTATGTGAGATCGCGCCAGATGGATAGGTTTAGGATTTTTGGGCGATTTTCTTATTTTTACATTCGTTTGCATGGCGACGTGTGACGTCACCGCTGAGAGGCGTAATTTCGTCATGACATCATCGGTCATTCGCTGACGTCATTACGTCTGTCGTCGACAGACCGTCACCACCGAGAGGTGTAATGCCACTCCTAGAAAACAGCGTCTGCAATGTAAAACCCTCTTCTGCACATGCTGACTACCTCAGAAGGTGAATTTGACACAAAAATGTAACAAGAAACATTGTATATAAAGAAAAGATTTATTTAAAAAAATATTATTTCTGTTAACGTCTGCGCATAATTTGACGTTTCTCCTCCGAAACCGCTGGCAGGAATGTGCTCATTTCCCATATACTGGGGTTTCTTAATGTGAAGACGATGCACTAAATTTCTAAGCTGGAATTGGATGACAATGTGGCTTCAACAAGATTTTCAACCCATCGATGGCCGCATTTATTCCCGTTCGGTCGCCATCGCTGAACTTTTTTCCGGTAAGTGCTGCCGTCTATCCAAAAAATATGAACTCGAGTAAGGGAGTACTCATTGCAAACACTGAACATAAACACAACTGATAATAAATAGTATAGCTCAGAACATCAGCAATGGTTGTCATGTTTTAAAAATCAGCGTGTAAGGTGGGGAACGATGAGGGCCAGAGCTCTGCCAACATTATGTACCCCGATTGGCTCTTTGTCAGACTGAACTGTCAATTTGACTGACTTTGACGAACCTCTTAGACTGTCAATTTGTGTCTGAAATCCAACGTACATATTAAAAACACCGGAAAATAAGTTGCAATAGGCCTACATCCAGATAACATCAAAGGCTATAATCTGAAGGTCGGGGGAACCAGGGAACGGGTATGAGGTCATGCCTTCATTGCCCGGATTCTCTTCTTTTCTTTGTTCTTCGAAAGCGCAGTGTCCGACAATAGATTCTGTACCTTGAATGCGTGCATGTTAACTGTTCAAATTAAAGAGATGTTCGATTGTTGGATGCACCCAAACAACTGCCGTTCATTACATTAATTGTCAATATCAACTGCCATCGTTACCTGTGTTGTGTCTTGCGTGTGTGATCTTCAAATTGAAGCATCCAAGCTGTGTTCGATCGTCGGATGTGCGCCAAAAAGTGCCGTTCATTTAAATTTACATTCTGATTCTCGGTCACCCTCCACTGCTCCTGTTCAGTCTAGGGCGAGGCCTATATCATGTAAAACTTGCCCCATCAGACGCCAACCTTCCAGTCACACTGCAGAGGATGCAATTTCCAGTCAGACTCGCATACTCGATGACCATAAACAAATCCCAGGGCCAAACATTTGACAAACTCAGAATATACCTCCCAGCCCCTGTGTTCTCCCATGGCCAACTATATGTTGCATTTTCACATGCAAGAGGTTACTACTATATATCTATCAAAGTGGACAATAATTCCTCACAAGGACTATTCAGCAACAAGACACTCACCCAAAATGTCATCCACAGGGAGGTCCTTTAGAAAACTAAGGACAGGTAACCATAGTGCATCACATCCCTAAGGACACCCTCCCCAGCTTTCCATAACATCAACTATTATGCCTCATCCACATTTTGCCACCCATTCAACTCCGTGCGGAGCATGGGTATATGCTAGTATATATATATATATATATATATATATATATATATATATATATATATATATATATATATATATATATATATATATATATATATATATATATATATATATATATATATATATACACACACACACACACATATATATTATCACGATTGGCCAACCCTACCAGTCATATCAAGGGTAAAGGGCCAAAATGAATGGTGTTCGTGTCCTCATCTGATGAGACATGTTTGTAAGTGTTTTGAAAGTACTCATTTGTGGAATATCAGTAATATTTTAAGGGATGCTATGAGAGTGAAATTCTGTTTGTCTGTGTTTTGTGTTGTGTTGATGTACCTTAACCCAAAGGAATTCTGAAGGAAAACACCCTCCAGCTCCTCTCCTCCCCAAACCCACCCCTCGTTTTTCCCCTTTGTTTGTGTTTTGCTTCTTTTATGTTTGAAGACAATTTATAGCTTAAATAATTAGTTCGAATTACCGTTTCATTTTTATTGTATTTTTCGTCTTGTTTTCTTTGACTCGTTCATTCCAGCAAGTAATTTTATAGCTAATTGTCTAGATTGAGTTACAAAGGCTTTTGCTAAATTTGGTGTCTGATAAGAAATATTACAACTCGGCTGTTGTGATGTGGTCACACTCACATCAAGCTGGTCGTTTGGACTGCCGTGACCAACTCTTATGCTTGTTCGGGCAGAACTTTTGTTCTAAAATCTCCACACTTACTTGAGCAATGGATATTCTTGACAAGACAGGAAGGAGACACAACCATATCATTTGTTTATGCTTTTCCGATCATTTCCATGAGTGTCATACTTGTTTCTTCAACAAGGGTAGAACGTTGAACATTTGTGGGCTTTCTTTCCCCTTTTTATTCTTGTAGAGTCCGGAGGCATTGAGAGAAGAACCCATGCCTGATGATTACGTCACGGTAAGATGGATCACTACAATGGGTCCCTTTTAGATCAACAGATGTATTGTGCTTTTTTTTGGCAGCACATTACATCAACAGGTGCATAATCATTCAGAAGGAATGTTAATAACTGGCTATTCCATTTGCTGGTTATGCTGGTACAGTAGTTATTATTAACAAATGTTTGTATGATTCACATGTTCTCTTGGCCTTGTCTAGATTGAAGTGTCCTCATCCAAGCCATCTGTACCACTCATGGCTCCAACGTTGGCAGGAAGTGACTGCATGAATGCTGTCACAATGGTATTTGTTACACCACCTCTTGAGACATTTACTTCATGCCTTACATTGAGCTCATGATGAAATGCAGCACACTGAATAACAGGTACAGTTTTGTGCTATTTAAATGAAGTATAGTAATCTGCTACCATCAGGGATCCTCAACAGTGAAATGTTGTTTTGGTTGTTTTTTTTGGGGGGGGGGGGGGGATTTAACTGCCTTCACAATAATTCCTGTCAAATTCGTCTAAATTCTCTTCTTTTTTATTAACGGGATATAAGGCTCGTAGTGGAGCTGCCACACATCTCACACAAATGGATATACAGATGAATACACAAGACACAACACAGGATTGTTAGATGTGACAAACACAGCCACTGAGCTTGTGAGAAGTGCCATCACTTTCAAGGACAATCTGGGTACAAGCAACCCCACAACAATGGTGCCGCATTTCTCACCACACCCCGTTGAGACACTTTAAGTAGGAATTTCCTCTTCCTCAAGGATGCCAACCTATGGAGAGTGTCCCTTCTCCATCCATTTAGATGCTGAACGTCAAGCAAGGAAGCAGCACATTTGCAAGAATTCACTTCTCCTTAGAGAGATAGATAACGAAAGAGAGGAATAGATAGTAAAATAGATTAAAGAGAAGAAAAAAACAAGAATTAGAATGAATAAGGAGAATTGTGAAAAAAATTTTAGAAAGATATATGAAAAGAACAAACATGTCTAATTTAACATGTTAAATAATGACGAAACCAATGGTGGTAAACTTCCGAAAAAAGTTTTCTTCTGCAGCCTTTAAAACTTTTATTTTACTTCAATTGACTGATATACTGTTGCGGAGCTGGGCGTTGGCGACGATCACGACGGCGAGGTGGCGCAGTAGGGTCGAATCTACCGAACACCCGGAATCTAGATCGTACCGTTCGGAAAACTCCGAGGGTACGGGTCCCTTTCGACCAGGAGCTTGGGCACTTTTATTTACCCGTCTGAGGCCAAAAGGTTTGAGGATGTTTTCTAAATCAGAATTTTGTGTACATTCTGAAAATCCATTTCTTAATGGCCAAAGCCTCTGCGTTCTATGTGAAAAATACTATTTTCTTATTGTTGCGGGAAGCATTTTCTGCAAAAATAGAAAATATCAGTTTCAGCTTTCATGATCCAATATCACATGACAACCTCGGCATGTAGGGTATCAAATTAAAGCCAATGACCTGGGGAAGGATACTATATATAAATAATGGCATATGGGATGATCCTTATGGTTATTTGTGCCGTTTATGGCCAAAAATTAGAGAAAAAGATCCATTCTCTTGATGTCATTTTGGAAAAATCACTAAGTGTACATTCTTACTTACATACAAGGGTTGGCGTTACATATCTAGTGAATTGCTGTAGCCTTGTCAATAGAACATTAGCATTAAAGGTCTTTTGAAAATTAATCTGTGCTATATTTTCATCATGAAATACTCCAAAACTTTGTATAAATAAGTCGACTAGTATTAATAATGATGTCTTGGATGTGCACCAATTCTTCTGAACACATAGAACCTTTGGTGGTCAAAGCATGTCCAGAGCAATGAAGAAGTTTTTGCTGTAAATTTACTTTGAGTGTTTTTTGTATTTTTCAGAAGCAGACATATTATTTACGCCACCAACAACATGTTCATGTGTTTTGCACACGGGACATCGCAGCAAAGATGAAATCAAACCATTTGACAGTAGAACCTGGGATAAATTGATGGCTGCTAAAACTTCCAGACTATCCAAACTCAGGAAAAAGCTCCAAATATTCATCAGTATGTGCAAGTTTACCCACAGACTATAATGACAGTGACAGTATAGGATATCACACAATCTGTTACAAAAATTTCACAGCAGTTCCTAAAATTACAGAAGACACAGTTAATCCCATTAGCACACCTTTAACAGATCTGCCAAACAAACTATTAAGATCACATATACAGCATCAGGAAGCCTCATCATCTGGGGTGTTTCAAGCCATGTGTATCTTCTGAAACAACAAACATAAAACTGTGAATCATAAAGTTCAATTGATAGGCAGTTGTGAAACAAAAGATGCTGAGCAGACCATAAAAGATGCTGCGATTATACTTCAGGACACACATCTTTTTGCCAAGATCGGACATGTGGACTTTGTTGCAAAGGAAGTCAAATATCACCATTCTTGTCGTAAAGTATATGTCAACAAAGCCCACAGGGCAGTAGATTCATAAAGTGAAAAGACTGATTATGGAAAATCAAGGGACATTCATACAAAAGCCTTTGAGATGATTGTCCAGTACATAAAAACATGTCATAGATGACAAGCGTGCTAAGCTCATGACTTCTATTCATGCTCGTTACAAATCAAAATTGGATGACAGGACTTTATGGTGGAGCATATAAAGTTCAATTATTATCTGAAAAGATACTGCATCATTTTGGAACTGATCTGGTGTTAGGAAAGTCCAGTAACAAGGAGGGTAATGTTTTGTACAACAGAAATATGTCTAAAGATGATGCAATAATATGTGCTAAGTAGTGGATAGCTCCATCAACAAAACTGATAAATCAAAACACATGCACAAGCAAGAAGAGTTCAAAGTGATAAACCAGTTACTCGAGATGCATATGCAGTTGATGCCATGTTTCTGATACACACGCTTGTGAATGTGCCTGTGACATTTGGTGGAATTGCTAAAGTTCTCCTCACAAGATTAGTTGAATTTGCCAAGAGAATAGACTTTGTTTGTGATTCATTCAAAACTCAATCAATTAAAGATATAGAGCATGGCATCCATGGGTCTGAAAGCAGACAGGCTGAATACAATATTTTGGGACCAGATCAGAAGTGTCCAAAAGATTTTCAATCTGCACTCAAGTCCCCTAAATTCAAGACAGCACTTTTGAAGTTCCTCTTTAGAGAGTGGCAAACAAAACCATACACAGAGCAACTCCATGGCCATGTACTCTTTATGGGACTGGGTAAGAAAGCATACAAATATGAAGTAACTGATGACAAAGTCCAGATGGAAGAGGTCCCCGGTCTGTTTTGCAATCATCAGGAGGCAGATACCAGGCTGATTTGGCACATAAAACATATGTGATGCTCTCGAAGATGGCAACATTATTATCAGGGCCTCGGACACTGATGTCCTTGTTATTTTGCTCACACATAGCCACTTCTTACCAGCTCATCTATGGCTTGATGTTGGAATTAGCTCCAACAACACCAGAAGATACATTGATGTATCTCAGTTAGCTACTAGTATGGGCCCACAGTTGTTTGGTGCCATTGCAGGATTGCATGCCTTCACAGGTTGTGACTTTACAGTCAGTTTCTTACGCAAAGGGAAAGTGCGCACTCTGGCTTTGATGGAAAAAAATGAAAAGTTATTGACAGCATTCAAGAAACTTGGTGAATCTCCTGTCATACCACTAGATTTATTGACAGACTTTGAAGCTTTTGTGTGTAGCATGTATGGGAAACCACATCTGACATCAGTCAATTAAGCCAGGAATGCACTATTTCACCAACATTTTGCCCCAAAGAACCGGTTTCAACCTTTGAATAAAATCAAAGGAACGGATCTTTGCAACCTGCCTCCTTGCAGATCTGTACTACTTGAGAAGTTGAAACGCACCAATCTGGTAGTATCAGTGTGGAAAACAGCAATAATCTCACACTCCTGCAA
This sequence comes from Eptatretus burgeri, assembly GCF_056783735.1. NCBI lineage: Eukaryota > Metazoa > Chordata > Myxini > Myxiniformes > Myxinidae > Eptatretus > Eptatretus burgeri. The sequence continues at coordinate 90,660,058 of NC_140964.1, read as the reverse complement.
CTGGGACCCACAGGAAAATGGATGGATACTCAAGGATGGCCATTATGCCCTAAAGTGGTTTGAAGGCCGACAAGTACCAGAAGACATATGCAATCATATTGATGATGACTTAGATGCAGAGTTGACCAATGATGATGATGATGACCAAGTGGAATACAACTCTTCCTTAGATGAATCTGAAGATGACTTTGAATAATTAATGACACATCTCAATAAAAAAAGCACAAACATATATCATGCTTGATTGTACCTTACATACTTGCTTGGTGATGATTGAGCTGGAAACTTTGGGGAAGATATATTAATGGTTATGGTTCTTAAGCTAACACTTCATGGTTTTCAAATGCACTTGTGTATTTCACCTTGAAAATTCAATCATAATATCAGTATGTTTAAACTTATAAATATGACAATTCATACTCATATTTGTGTGATGCAACTGAATTGTCAGCCTTGCCTGAAAACCAGAAAAGTAGTGTTCAAACATTGTTGCCAATATTCATTTTCATTTATGTATTTTCATTGAAATACTTCTAATTATACCAGACACTTGTTATGTAACTGGAACAATAACAGCTGGTCTGAGAAAGATAAAGTTATCATGTACAATGGGGAGAACAAGTATTTGATGCACTGCCGATTTTGCAGGTTTTCCCACTTACAAAGCACATAGAGGTCTGTAATTTTTATCATCGGTACACTTCAACTGTGAAAGACGGAATCTAAAACAAAAATCCTGAAAATCACATTGTACGATTTTTAAATAATTGATTTGCATTTTATTGCATGAAATTAGTATTTGATCAGCTACCAACTAGTAAGAATTCCGGCTCTCACAGACATGTTAGTTTTGTCTTTAAGAAGCCCTCCCATTCTCCACTCATTACCTGTATTAACTGCACCTGTTTGAACTCGTTATCTGCATAAAAGACAGCTGTCCACACTCAATCAATCAGACTCCCACCTCTCCACAATGGGCAAGACCAGAGAGCTGTCTAAGGACATCAGGGACAAAATTGTAGACTTGCTCAAGGCTGGGAAGGGCTACACGACAATAGGCAAGCAGCTTGGTGAGAAGGCAACAACTGTTGGCGCAATTATTAGAAAATGTAAGAAGTTCAAGAGAACAGTCAATCTCCCTCGGTCTGGGGCTCCATGCAAGATCTCACCTCGTGGAGCCTCAATGATCATGAGAAAGGTGAGGGATCAGCCCAGAACTACACGGCAGGACCTGGTCAATGACCTGAAGAGAGCTGGGACCACAGTATCAAAGAAAACCAAAAGTAACACACTACGCCGTCATGGATTAAAATCCTGCAGCGCACGCAAGGTCCATCTGCTCAAGCCAGCGCATGTCCAGGCCCGTCTGAAGTTTGCCAATGACCATCTGGATGATCCATAGGAGGAATGGGAGAAGGTCATGTGGTCTGATGAGACCAAAATAGAGCTTTTTGGTTTAAACTCCACTCGCCGTGTTTGGAGGAAGAAGAAGGATGAGTACAACCCCAAGAACACCATCCCAACCGTGAAGCATGGAGGTGGAAACATCATTCTTTGGGGATGCTTTTCTGCAAAGGGGACAGGACGACTGCACCGTATTGACGGGAGGATGGATGGGGCCATGTATCGCGAGATCTTGGCCAACAACCTCCTTCCCTCAACAAGAGCACTGAAGATTGGGCGTGGCTGGGTCTTCCAGCATGACAACGACCCGAAACACACAGCCAGGGCAACTAAGGAGTGGCTCCGGAAGAAGCATCTCAAGGTCCTGGAGTGGCCAAGCCAGTCTCCAGACCTGAACCCAATAGAAAATCTTTGGAGGGAGCTGAAAGTCTGTGTTGCCCAGCAACAGCCCCGAAACCTGAAGGAGCTGGAGAAGATCTGTATGGAGGAGTGGGCCAAAATCCCTGCTGCAGTCTGTGCAAACCTGGTTAAGAACTATAGGAAACGTCTGATCTCTGTAATTGCAAACAAAGGTTTCTGTCCCAAATATTAAGTTCTGTTTTTCTGATGTATCAAATACTTATTTCATGCAATAAAATGCAAATTAATGATTTTAAAATCATACAATGTGATTTTCAGGATTTTTGTTTTAGATTCCGTCTTTCACAGTTGAAGTGTACCGATGATAAAAATTGCAGACCTCTACGTGCTTTGTAAGTGGGAAAACCTGCAAAATCGGCAGTGTATCAAATACTTGTTCTCCCCACTGTAGATATTTTAATACAAATATATACTAGCGAGTGAATTTTTATCAACTATTTTGAGCTGAAACTGCCTATGAATTAACCTCAACACAATGTAATGATGTTGTTTATACATATTTGTATTATTGAGGTCACTACCTATGATTTGATACCCTATATGGCTATGTAGCCTGGCAATTTTGTATCATGTAGACCAAAAACGCTTTTTCTCACTTTCACCAAAAACACCACCCATAACAATAAGAATACGTTATTTTCACAAAGAACGCAGAGGCGTTGACCACTAAGAAATAGATTTTCTGAATCTGCATAAAATTCTGAATTAGAAAACATCCTCAAACCTTATGGCCTCAGACGGGTAAATAAAAGTGCCCAGGCTCTTGGACTACTTACAGGACCGTGAATAGTCAATTCCACCACGTGGGACAGGGTTATTTGCCAAACTTCAAAATACCGAGAGACCCACATGGCGAGCTTCAGAGTATTCACACCCTCGATGGACCTCAAACGGGACGAGTTGTTTCCGTGCTCGACCCGTGCATTGTCACCGAGGTCCCGTCGGTCCTAAATGCACACCACTACGGCAACAACGGCCTTTAATTCGCCAAAACGCACCTTGCTAAACCAATGAAGAAAACACAAAAACGAGCTGATACATTTAACAAATGGGGTATTTATTAACAGTAGGTGGGGGAGGAGGGAAGCACGTAAGGGCAGAGTTATCACGACTAATAGAGATGCAAGTATGTACAGCAAAGAGCACTTAAACAACTCCTACTTACAGACAGGGCCCACAGACAGACGCACACCCAAAAGAAACGAAAGGGACCTTCCCGCCTCATGCGGTCTTCGACGAGACGAGGGAGCCAGGACGAGACCAGAAGCGTCGAGCGATGCAGACCACGCGCTCGAGCTGACGGAGAACCAGACTCCAGCGACAGGACGAGATGAGAGTATACGCCGGCGACAGGACGAGATTAGAGCAGACGCCGGCGACAGGACGAGATTAGAGCAGACGCCGGCGACAGGACGAGATTAGAGCAGACGCCAGCGACAGGACGAGATTGGAGCAGACGCCGGCGACAGGACGAGATTAGAGCAGACACCGGCGACAGGACGAGATTAGAGCAGACGCCAGCGACAGGAAGAGATTAATCTCCCCCGTTCGTCCAAAATCACCAACCTTCTTCCTCCAGCAGGGAGGGGCTTCTTTTTCTCCCCACTCGCTTCTTGATTGGCCGGAACAATCGCGCGATTCTCTGGCCACCCTCCATTGGACAGACGCACGGTAGGCAGGGAAACTCCCACCATTCTGGGCGGAGTCCAGAGCGGAGGCGTTCGTGGCTCCGCTCACCTCTGACCGTGTGCTTAATGGCGATCGTGTGGAGTCGGAAACGGGGTGGGTGAGACGCCCGCTCCTGGCCTATTGGCTAACAGGATGCCATGCATATGGTAGGCTCCGCCCACACGTGCGCTTGCTGGCGAGTGCGCGAAGAATGCCGCGAGCATTATGGCATCAGGATGGAAGTGAAGATGGCGTTGTTATCGTTGTTGGAAGTGTAAAAATCCTATCTATAAAAATAACTCACAGCGCATGTACATTTAATTACCCATTTGACAAGGGAAAGGGAGCTATCTATCCATATTTACTTATCAAAATAACTGAGCTATGTGGACCTGAATGTCTGTGCACAAGGCTTCCAGATTCGTAACACTACTTGAATACGAGAATACAAATCTCCTTGTTGGCACTTCCAAAAACATCCAGTTTAGCATTATTTGGACAGAATATTATGCCATTTTATACCATCGAGACCAATCAAATTTGTCACTCACGCTCTGTGTTGGAGATTCAGCCAAAATTGCAGTTCGTAGGAAATATAAATTATGGTCGAAAACGCAAAGCAAGAGCATAAAAGACCCTTCCCATGTCCTTTTTCTCAAGACTGCGTGGGGCAAGGTGTTCTTTGAACTCTCGAGTTCAAGGTTGGTTTGAGGTCATCAAAACTTCTGCTTTGAGCAGCAACACAGGAGGTCTTCTCTCCATAAGAAACCTCTGGTGTTAAGATTAATTGGTCGATCATTAGTTATATATGTTGAAAAGCATCGGTGCAAGTATAGTTCCTTCGGGGAGCCCATTCCATTGTCTGGGCAAGTGGCTTTTCTTTTCATTTAACTCTACAAAGAAGTTGTGATGCCCAGGCATGGTTGGTATGCACTCTTTCGGGTGGGCATCTTGTGCTGAACTGAAGATCTGCAGAAGTATGCTGCTGACAAGGTGACAAAAGCAGCTCTGGTATTGGGCCTTTTTCAAAGCCATCTTCATCATGCTAAGTTAAGTTGAGCAGTCAGCTTGCGCATGACTTTCCTGGTCGGTGATAATCAGGTATTTTGATAACAACCAGGTATTGTGTAATTCTCAGCTTTTTGAAATGTGTTTTATTTCCATAAACAAGAATTATAAACAACAACATATGAATTCATTGTTGCTTAAAAGTTCTGCATATATTACATTAAATAATTTGTTTTCTCACCAGGTGGCATATGAGCTATTCTACAATGGAATGAAGGGCATTGTGGGTGCTACTGCTGTTGTTACATTGACGACTGTACCAATTACGATGCACAGCCTCGTACAATCTTTTACCATTCGCTTCCGACAGGTAAACATATGCAAAAGTGCCAAGTTGATTATCTGTTCTCTCCAAGATAAGTGTTAGCCAAAGCCTCAAACCTAAATTGATGTTGAATAAAGTGGTGTATTTGGGGAATGTGTTATTCAATGCATTTGTACTCGTGCAGGTGCAAGTGGATCATGTGTTTCAGCGCAGTGGAAACCCTGGCTACTTGGTGGGCAAACCACTGCTTGCTGCCACACGCAGTTCATATCCTCAAGCAAAGGCCAATGTGGGAAAAGGGGTTAGTGGGTTTAAGGTGATGATTTATAATCAGACAAGTCCTCCTCCATCTCAGGATAGTAAGTTGACTGCATGCCGACACTTATGGATGTAAAAAAAAAAACCCCCACAAACCTGAAATATTAAGCATTTGCATGCTTTCTTTTCACCTTGGCTAAATTCCAAATTCCTTCCCTCATAAATACATCTGTCAGGATGGCCACTGCCGGATGGAATTCCCCACAGAAATGCTGTTTCAGGTCAAGGCATATTAATAGATGTAATCTCAAGTGGAACCTTCTTTTTCAAAGATAATTTATCAAACTTAGCCTCTATCATATTTGCTTTTGAACTATCTCGTCTTGGTTTGATTCCCTACCCAACTATATAAACTGTCATCCTGGTGCTTCACAGGTAGAGTGTTGAATCGGTTTACATAATTTTTCAGAGGGACGTGAAGTTGGTTATGAGATGTACTAAACATTTGCTGGTGGATGTTAAAGATCCTATAGTGCCAGTACCCTGACCAAATTCCAAAATTCTGCCCTAATCTGCAACACCCTACAATGGAGTAACAACCTGTTCAGAGTTGGTCCTAAGCCACAGACTTTCATTGATGACTTGTCAGGAACACATTGATGCAGTTTGAAAAATATAGACATACCTTGCCCTTGAACCTCCACAGTCTACAATGAAATCCTTAACCTTTTGTGGTGCACTCTGAGTACAGGGTTGGTGACCGATACCATGAGATGGCATCTTAGGGTGCCATCAGGCATTGGGGGTGAGACCTGTGCCAGGACCATCGCAACCTTTGGGGAGGATTTAATCACCGGCTGCACCCTGAGGTGCTTTACCTCTACTATGTACCATTGCATAACTTTTGTATACCACCACTAACTCAAGGAGCTTTAAACGCAGATACAATGAATTACATAAAGTGATGATGAGTTATTGGAGAATGAGACACGATTGTGGACTTACAATAACACTGCTTTTCCACCTGTAAGTCAGGCCAACAAAGCACAGATAGGTTTGAGATCATCACTTCCTGAGGGTACTGTAAACAGCAGTACTCCGCCTGAACAGCAAAATAATGGTGCTTTTAGTTGAGGGATATTTTTATTTCAGTGTCTTCGTTGTTACCCAGCTTACATGGGGAAAAATTGCTTGTGGCTGCTTTTATAAATACAGATGGTTAAATAAATTAAACATTTGCTGGTGGATGTTAAAGATCCTATAGTGCCGGTACCCTGACCAAATTCCAAAATTCTGTTAAATAAATTAAATTCTGTAAAAAATAAATAAATTCTGTTAAAGTTAAATAAATCTAAGTCTCGTGGCTGATGAGGAAAACAGACTGAAAACAATTTAAACAAGAAAAAGAGCGATCAGAGATTGCAGACCCTCACCAAGACTTGTTTTGTGTAATGTATTTTGTGTGGTGTTTGTGTACTGGTGTGTTACATCATAAGACATAACAAGAACTGCCACTTTATAACTGCTGGCAGTGATGACCGGGTCCCAAGACGTCCCACTTTGATGGGACATCTGACCCTGACCCATGACGTTTATTATTTTTTAATTGAATTTAGAATGGGATAAAAATAAATTCAATTCAAATCAAATGGAAGACCAAATAGGTACAGTCCTGCATTGGAGTAATCAGAAGGAACCCAAATGAACAAAAAGCAAAGATGAAGTCATCAGGAGTAACCTGGATAAGATTAGCATTTCAGCTGCTACTCCTCTATCTTCAAAACCATCCAGGCACAGACAAGTGAGCAATATTCAAAAGAAAAAAGAACCCAGATCAAATAAATTAAATAATTCTGGCTGCCAGCCCATGTGTCCAATCAAATGGATATTTAAAACATGTATGCCCCATCACTACGAGATTATAATTGTGAAGTTTCACTTCAATCGATTTAGCAGTTTCAGGGAAAACATTATTTAATATTTTTCTTCAATACAATATGGCTGCTAAGCCATGTGACCTATCAATTATTCCTTAACAATCTTGTACACCCAAGGCTTGGGGAACATTTGTGTGAAGTTTCCCCTCGATCTATCCACCCATTCTGGAGATTTTAAAAAATAGATTTTAGGGTTAATCCAATATGGCTGCCAAACCATGTGACCAATGACATATTTGTGAACATTTTGTCATGGATAGGCGGTCATACGTGTCAAGTTTCGCCTCGATCTGTTCAGCCACTTCAGAGAAGATTTTTGAATTTTGTTTTTGTTAACGATATGGCTGCCGAATCACGTAACTGACGTCATCAACTTTTTTTCTGTGGATCATTTTATCGCTAGATGACCCTCAACATTTTTCATTCTGATCAGATGTAGCATTCTACTTATGCAATGATGACATCTAATGAAGGCACCGAAAACATAAAAATCACACTTCTTCCCCATGAGGAGTACTTGCCGTGTGCCACGTTTAAATTTTTCCATGGTGCGGTTTCAGTTACAGAGGTCCAAAGTTTTTCTTTTTTCCATCATAGCTGCCACACCACATGACCTACGACGTCATAATTATAAATTTTAAAAGACATTCTACATGAGTAGTCGTTCATATGGTGAAAATTGTCTCAATCCAACAAGCAGTTGCTGATAAAAACACTAAAGTTCTGTGTGGACAAACAGAAAGACAGACAAACGGACCCAAATGCAATTACCCTCTCCTCCGGTGAGGGTAACGAGAATGGCACTCGGGAGATCGCATAACTCCGCCAGGCTGAACAGTTTACATTTTGAATCCAACTGATAAGCTGGATCTGCATTCGGACCTGAACCAAAATCTAATCCGCTTATTCTTGTCATCTACCCAACTCATCCACCAAGTTTTGTCAGAATCCGTCCATAACCTTTTGAAATATCGTGCTGTATATCATTTTTGGCCCGAGCACTCAATGGTGAAAAATCATGAAAAAAAAAATTAAATTCTCATATCTGCATCCGGATCTGGATCTTCACCAATATTTTATCAATTCGTCCTTGTCACACAGCCAACCTGTCCACCAAGTTTTGCCCGAATCAGTGCATAACTTTTTGAGATATCGTGCTCACAAACAGGAGCGACTACAGTACATAACCTCCATCCACCTTCAGTGGAAGAGGTGAAAACAAAGAACGCAGCAGAAGTCTGTCTCTGCTGAAGGGATGTGGCATATCGACCTGGAAAAAGTCTTATTCTTCTGACTTGTATTCAGCATTCATCCCCACACAAAGCCCTTGCAAATATGTTATTCGTGAGATGAAGCATTCCTTTATGCAAAGGACTGACAACCCTCCCCTTCTTTCATGAATAGTTATTTCTCGTCCTTCGCTGAAAGTATCTCCACAAACTTCTGTGGCACTACCTTTCATTCGCTTTTCCCACCCGATGATACTATAGCTGTCTCTCCAACTGAAGAAAAAAAATTAATTCTTCTTTTCTCCTCTAATTCCACATTGGATGACTAACATTCCAACACCCCCTGATGTGGGTGCCTCAATAATCCCATGCTCATCACTATAATTGACATTTCAGACTATCAAAAAATCTCTGTCTCTCTCCAAACAAGGTTTATGGACTAGATGGCATCTTGAAGGAGTGTGCTTCAGAACTTGCACCTGTGCTTGCTCATTTATTTCGCTCTGTTTAAAAACCAAAACTTTCCCCATTTTCTGGAAATTTGCATTAGTACAGCCAATAAAGGATGATCATTCAAACTCTTCCAACTACCATCCTATTGCTCTGCCTTATACTCTTTCCAAAGTCTTTGAATGTCTCCTCAATTTTCATTTCCTTCAGTATCTTGAATCTCGATCTTCTTTTGCAGGAATGGAGGAACCAAAACAAGCAAAAAGCAAAGATGAAGTGAATTGGTAGATCATTTTATATACATCATTTGATTAGAGCAAACAAGCACGAAATCCGGATAGTTGGCTCCGTTTGATGTTTACAAACAAACAAGCAGGTGAGGATAAACGACCTCTCAATACCTGATGTTGACCATGTAATGTTTGTCTGTTTGACAGAGTCGCCAGGCCAGGGCCTCTGGGTTGGAGGTGATGCTTTGGTGTAGGGCTATGAACAATGGAGGTCGGGGGAGTGCTTGTCACACTCCACACGTTTCAATTATATATATATATTGTTGCAGAAATGGCCTTAATAGTGTTATTAAATGTAGGATTAGCCCAGATCCCCCATTAAATGCATGTTTAGCCAGGTTGTTCGGTAATTGGACATTACATGTGTGTCGGGAGGTGTAGGAGGCTGTTAATTTGTTCGTGCAGTGGTGGTGGTGTACCGAGAGGTTCTTCTTCTTGGTTCCCCTCTCCGGACAATAGGCCCCACCCAGCGCTCTGAGAGGGAGTGGCCTAGAGGCGAGCGAGCGCCGGGAAGGTAACAGAGAAACGACAAGTGTCGAGTCGGGTGATCGGCAGTAGGAGAAACTGCATGAGGGTTTTTGCGATCGGCTTTTCGTAAAGAGCGAGCTGAAAGAAAGGCAAGGAAGGGACTGAATGAGGTCAGTCTGCCTTCTGCTGGAGAGAAACAACGAGTGGGAGTCGCGATCAGCTGTGTAAGGGACGGCTGTGTCTATCTGCGATCTGCTTCGTGAAAGAGGCAAGAGAGGCTGCTAGTGTCGAGTCTGCGATCTGCTCCGTGAAAGAAGCAGGAGGAACTGCATGAGGGGAGTCGGCGATCAACTTTTATGAGGAGGTCCTCGACACGTTTGTCGATCCGCCTGAAGAGCCCAACACCCCAATTTGGCCTTGTCTGGTGAACAGGCCAGGCCTGGATTTATATGCTGGACCTTGTGAAGGGCCAGCTGGAGCATACGTGGACCTTCCACTCTGGTACCGTCGACCTTACGGGGGCTGAACGTGCTGAGGCTGCGTGCGTGGGCGGTGTGACAAAAGGACGACGACGCCGCCATTTTGCCACACGGCGTGTTTGAGCTTGGGTGCTCGAATCCGTGGACATCGGCTTGTCAAGAGCCACATTCGGGCCTTTGACACTTTTCCTCTCGTCCATGAAGAATCACCAAGTACTCTGTGTCTTGTCTGCATGCTGTCCGTGTCTTGTCTGCATGTTGTCTAAGCTTTATCTCGCCAGGGTCCCCTTCGAAACCCATAATCCGCAGCTCCCTAGTTAAGAATGGGTTATAGATTGATTATAACATTGTCGTGCATGCTTGCTTGTGTTGTGTTCCCCGATCTGTCCCCAATAAATCTGGCTGATTCGTATGAAGTTGCCGCTTTGGGTTTGTTCTTGCCGTGCTGAGAAACAATTCACTCGATTGGTATATAAAAACCAAGATGGTTACAGACTGGCGAATTCGCTCGGTCTCTGACAAAACCAGTATGTAACCAGGGTCTATTCCCCCAACTGGTAAGTTCCAGGTGTACGTTGGCAGCAATGCCAACCCTCCCGATTTCATCGGGAGGCTTCCGAAAATTCACCCAAACTCCCGCCCTTACGATCACTATCCTTATCCTCCCGAAATTTTGATATTTTTGCACTGTTCACTAATCAGAATGTACTAGTATGAGAATTGAATGAAAAGCATCGTCTGCTACGTATAGCATGTGGTAACTCCATAACGTTCGCTGCTACCAAATTGTACGTAAAAAATTGCAAATTCAAATGAGGAGCAGCGAAACATTGGGTCTGGATCTCGCTTATGCGATCATGCACTGAGATTTAGTGCATGCGGTATGTGTGCAATACAGTGCATGCGGTATGTATGCACAGTGTATATGCATGCGATACGCTCACTGCATGCAGCTGGGCCCCGTACCAGCCCGGCGGTCGCGACCACCGTGCGGTGTTTAACAGCCGCTAGAGTTCTACGAGTCGCGCTGCAGCTGTGGAACATCGACTTCGAAGTTACCGATGCTTCAAGCCCTCGATGTTGATTACGAAATGGCAGAAAAGAAGCTTACGAAGACCAAGAAATGGTCTCAGAAGTACAAGACCGAATACAGTCTCCAATACCCGTGTATTCGAAAGTCTGAAAGAGGAATTCATCATGCGTATTGTACAGTATGCAGCGTTGATATTTCAGTTGAGCACGGAGGTCGCGATGATATTCGGAAGCACGTTGGAAGCAAACGGCACACAGACATTGCAAAGGAGAGATCTTCGAGCACGAGTACCGGTACACTTCTGAATTATTTCACCAAACAAGGGACAAGTGAGGAAGAGGATGTTACCCGAGCGGAACTTCTCTTTAGTGGATTTATTGTGGAACATAACTTGCCCATATCAGTCTCAGATCATGCTGGACCTCTATTTCAAAAGATGTTTCCAGATTCAAAAGTTGCTTCAAAGTATGGATGTGCAAGAACAAAAACTTCAGCAATAATTGGTGAGTTGTCAAATGTTACTGCTTCATCTATTGCCGATATTGCTAGACTAGCTCCATTTAGCCTAGCTACAGACGGTAGCAATGACAGTGGTGAGGCCCAGCTATATCCTGTCCTGATTTCGTACTATGACAACAGTGCTGGGATTGTGAAGCAAGGTTTGCTAAGTTTGCCTGCGTGCAAACAAGATTCCACTGGAGAAAACATTTTCAAACTGCTTGATCATGAGTTCAGTGACAGGAAAATTCCGTGGGGAAATTGTGTTTACTTTTGTGCTGATAATGCCTCTGTCATGGTGGGCAAGCACAAAGGAGTCGCTGCTTATATCCACAAACAAAATCCAGAGTGCTACATCATGGGATGCCCTTGCCATATGATGCACAATACGGCCAAGAAGGCGGCTCAGGCCTTACCCATTGAATTAGATGACTTTCTCATCGATATTTACTACTACTTGGACAAAAGTAGTAAACGCGTCAAAGGAGTGAAAGCACCGCAAGAACTCTGTGATGCCCCGACACACAAGATTCTGAAGCATGTCGCAACAAGGTGGCTGTCCCTTGGTCAGTGCCTAGACAGGCTGATTGAACAGTGGGAGCCACTTCGCCTCTTCTTCAAAGAAGAAGTACGAAGAAAAATGCAACCAACTGTAGCCAAGACTCTAACAACGAGCAAGAAGGACGGCACTGTATCTACTGCCAGTACTGGCACTGCAGGATCAAGCACTAGGGGAGCAGCATTCACCACTACCACTGCAGTATCTGCTGCGAAGAAGACAGCAGGGACAGCATCAAAACCAATGCTGAGAGCAGGTAGCATCACCGGCCCTTCATCACGTTCATCTACAAAGCAGATCCCTTCAGAGTCGAGAAAGACTGTGATAGTCCCATCTACAGGCAAAGAAGGACCCAAGTTAAGTTCTGCTTTTGCCAAATCACTTGATAGAAGCTCAGCAAAACCTTCGAATCAGAGGTCTTCTTCCTTGGCTGCACCTACCTCAAGCTCTCTCCTCAAACGTAAAATTGGATCTGGTACTACGAGTCTGACCTCTTCTGCTGGCAGTAAACGCAAGTGTGATCACCCTGCGGATAAGTGTACTACGAGTTCTACAACTAAAAGCGCATCTTCCTCAAACACTATGCAGGAATCTAGAGAAAAACGTGTCAACAGGATGTTCTTGTCTCCACAAACAAAACTCTATTGTTTCTTCCTTCGATATGCTAACAAGCTTTTTGAGAAGGGGAATCTTCTGCTCCAAAGAGACAAACCCTGTATTCATCTCCTGCACGGAGAATTGAATGGTCTTCTGAAAGATATCTTCGTACGGTTTTTGAAACCATCGGTGTCATCGGTTGCTCTGGTAAATGTACCCTTCTCTGACAGAAATCATCAGAAGAATGATGAGGACCTCATGATTGGGAACGATGCCAAACTGTATATAAGGGAACAAAGGAGTCTCAAGAAATCCACCTTCACTCTGAGTGAGTCAGACATCCAAGGTTTCTTCAGTGCAGTTCGCTCATATTATGTGAAAGCCTGCAATTACATCTTCCAAACCTGGCCGCTAGATGATGAATTAGCCAAGCATGCTCAGGTGCTGGATGTTAAGCTACACCAAGAAGTGGGGTTTGACTGTGTGGAGTTTTTCATCAAGAAATTCCCCTGTCTGTTCAGTGGCGGTGATAGTGACATAGACAGTCTTGAGAGTGAATTCGCTCACTACCAGGCAGACGCCTCCATAGCTACAATCGCTACTGAGACAGTGAGAGTGGATGAGCAGTGGCATCGGATTTCACAGCCCACAGATCCCTGCACTGGTGCCAAGAAGTATCCCAATTTGAGCAAAGTGATGAAGGGAATCTTGGTCATTCCTCATTCGAACGCATCATGTGAGCGGGCACTCAGTCTTGTACGGAAGAATCATACTGAATTTCGTCCCAATTTGAGTGTCAAAACCCTGGAAGCTCTCTTAATTGAAAAACTAGCTCATAGCACCCCTTGCTACCAGAGAGAATACAGCAAAGACATAATCAGAAGGGCTAAAAGAGCCACACAGCTGTCACTCAGCAAAGCTGCCATGGAAAAAGCAATCAGCAGTAGTACCAGCCAGTAAGGTAAGAAAAATATTGCTTCTTTTGTGCTTTTTGTTAATCTTTGATTGTCCCCTAACTTACTAATATTAACATACATGTAACATTAAAAAGTGCAAAATTTTCCCCTTTTTTTTGTTCAAAAAGTGGGAATTCTTAACATGTTAAATGCTCCAAAATAGGGCTCAGAGGGCACTAGAGAGCGTCTAGAACCCCAGAGCTTCCAGGGCCCAAAGGCGGGCCCTGGACCCCACCGCAAGGGTCGAGCGCTCTGCGCTCGAGATGTGTGCTTCGCGCACATTATTTGGTGTCGGTTGCAAATCCTCCCTAATTCTGATTTCCAAAGGTTGGCATCTCTGCGTTGGTATTGCGATTTGAGGCGCGTGACCAGAGGCCTGTGCTGAACCAGCCGGCGTTATAACCCCGGAGACGGCAGTGCTGTTAAGTGACGCCGAATATTCAACATTTGGCTGTTGAGAGTCGGGTGCGAGCCCCATCACTCGTCCGAATCCTTAACACTGGGGTCAAGAGTCAGATGAGAGTCCTGCCACCGCTGAATCCATATTATATATATATATATATATATATATATATATATATATATATATATATATATATATATATATATATATATATATATATATATATGTAGTGTTGCAGAAATGGCCCTTACTAAATATAGTAAGGTTACTTACTAAATATAGTAAATATAAATATAGTAAGTAAAGTATAAGTGTGTTACTAAATATAGGATTAGCCCAGATCCCCCATTAAATGCATGTTTAGCCAGGTTGTTCAGTAAATGGACACAACATGTGTGTCGGGAGATGAAAGAACCAGTTCATTGTTCGTACATTGGTGGTGGACCGAGAGGTTCTTCTTCTTCCTTCCTCTCCAGACAATAGTCCCCACCCAACGTTCTGAGGGGGAGTGGCCTAGAGAAGGAAGTGAAACTGAAGGGAGGAGCCAGTGTTTTTTTTTTTTTCGAGGCGAGCATGCGCCGGGAAAAGGTGGTGAAACTGTGAGCTTGATTTGGATATAAAAACCAAAATGGTAGACTCCGCTCGGTCTCTGACAAAACCAGTCTGGAACTGGGGTCTATTCCCCCAGCTGGCAAGGAACAGGTGTACTTTGGTATCGTGATTCGAGACGCGTAAGCCGAGAATTGTGCCACACCAGCCGGCGTTATAACCCCGGATACGGCGGTGGTTAGGGTGGCACTGAATCTGTAACATTTTGCCCCTCGAGAGTCGGGTGTGAAAACCCAAACTGGACAGCGATTGACACACTCGTCCAGAACCCCCCACCCCACCCCCAGATCCGTAACAATATATTTGCGTGGCAGGGGCCGTCACACACGAATAACTTCGTGATGCGGCAGGCAGGTAATCGACCGCAAACGCCAATAACTCGACCACATGACTTAGGGTACTCGACCGTCTAACAATCGTTTACCAAAGTCACGTTACCTCCTTACTGGGGAACGTTCCCTCGGTACGTACTTGTGCTAACCAGATTACCTACCGAGTCAGATGCATCTGAGCAGACCTGCCAAGTACTTCCGGCCCTGAACTTCATTCCAACATGGAATTGTAGAGAAATCCCCACGCTGCTCGTCGGTCCCTTTACGAGCTGCAGCACACATTCACGCCTCGCATTATGCCTTGAAATAGCTCAATCTGCATCGCCTCCGGGTCCCTTGATGCTTCGGTGCGGATTTGGCGACAATGGGGCAGTTGTAGAGTCGGGAGCTCTTGTTGTGATATTCGTAGTGAGAGATGGTGACAATGTGACTTTTGTAGCAAGTGATGATTGCCACACGTAGCATCCATGGAGAGGGGTGATTGCTACATGGCTTTCGTAGTGAAATTGGTGAATAAAAATCGTGTGTTGGCATGAGTTGTTGCGGGGGGTATTTTTACCAGTTGTATGAAGCGGTTGTGGTGAATGTGGTAAGGTTTGGTGAGCAGAATAAAATCTGAGGTAAGGTAGTGGTTGGGAATTGTCACGCAAATTTGAATGGAGAATGGGCGCGCAAACTCCAAAGGAACGATGTACTGGTGCATTATCGGCAGGAAGCGTTCGCAGCATGAACATGCTGGAGACACTCAGAGCGTGTTGCTCATTCTTATTGCTTGGCATGCATGCTTGCTTGCATGTTTCATGTAATAAAAAAGGAAAATGTCAAAAGTTAAAGAAAAGGTTAAAGAGACTGAGAAGACCCAACTACAAGAGTCTCATACAATGCATCTTTCCCCTTTTAACTACTAGACATATGGAAGGGACTAACTAAGACATATACTTTTGAAATAACTGCCTGTGGGCACGACCAGATTTAGGGGTGGCCAGGTGGGGCCATGGCCCTGGGACCCCCCACATTTAGGGGCCCCCCACAATTTTGATGACATTTTGAAAATCCCTTGAAAATGTGCTTCTAAAGTTTTATTGTCGGTGAATGAAGATTGTAAACTCTTTGTAAGGATATCTTTTCAAAATTGTCCGGCATTGTGAGGGTCCTTTTCAAGGTTTGACTTTTTCAATCCGTTTCTTCCGCGGTCCACAGAATGGATCCAACGTGGTCAAAAATTCCTGGGGAAACCCTCGGGCATTGGGGGCCCGCATTCGGATCTTTTTTTGGATCGATCATCGATGCTTCGGATGGTTGAGCGTGACCAACTAACTACGGCACTGCCCGCCAGAGCCCAGCAAGCACAGACGGAATACAGAGGTCCAGCCAGAGGAGAGGTGAAAAGGTGAAAGTCGACGTGGTAAAACTAGGCCAGGCCAGCACAGCACACGGCCGGCAGGGGTAGTATTGTACACACTGAAACTGCAGCTGGCAGGGAACGCTGTCAGTACCCTGCTTACTGGCGCGCACAGCACAGTAACACGGTGTGACTTCCTATGTTCCAGGTGTGTGAAACGTACTTGTTGTTCGTGATTTTGGTACGTCCCACGTGCACTCTGATTATCTCGGTTACTCGATACCTACCAGCTGCAGAAACCACAACGGGCGGCTTCGGTGACGACAGGCACAAATCCAAGGTTACACGGAAATATGACAGTGGTACGCAAAAGCGGAAACGTTCCAAGGAAAAAGATGAAAGACACAAGGCTGTCGTCGACAAGACCGAGAAAATCTCAGTGTTTTTCACTCCTGCACAAATAGGGGATTCGTCCATGACAGAGGCTGGAACACCAACAGAGACAGAACAAGCGGATTTGGCAACGCAATCCCCGCGTCAAGATTCGCCCAACATCTCGGAAGGTTCCACCGATGAAGAACATGCATCAGATGAAGAAGCGCAAGATATATTGACTGATCGTGGATCTGGCTTTGCCAATTGCATTGGATGTTAGCCTCCTGAGCGACCGTCGTTAGAGATGATAGACTACTGGGCATCACGAGATTTAGAGCCCCTGCAGAATTTGACTGGTCCCTTTGATTCATCCATACAGTTCGTTGAAGGTAGGAAACGCTGCTGCTCCAAGAATCTTTTTTACCGTAGACTACAAAACGGAGAGGCCGTGAAAAGGTCCTGGCTTTGCTTCTCCATATCAACCGGAAAACTGTACTGCATCGCTTGCAAGCTCTTTGGAGGCGCTACTGCCCTGGGCAGGGAAGGATTCAATGACTGGAAGCATGCCAGTCGTTCTATCGAGGTACATGAGCGTTCACATGTACATTGTGTGAATATCATCCGCTTGTCAGACAGAGAAACATCCGCAGGTTGTGTGGACACTGAACTCGTCAAACAGGTGAGATTGCGTCCTATTGGAGGGAGGTGCTGAAACGAAGTGCGAGCGTGATATCGTTTCTCGCTGATACCGATATCACCACAATCGTGATATCGGTAACTAACTTGGTTGAATGGAATTACTTGCGGAATACGATCCATTTTTGTCGCAGCACATTCAGAAATATGCCAACCCAAGGTAGTGGCCACACCAACTAATTATCATCTACGACATGTGAAGAGTTGGTCTCCATCATCGGAAAATCTGTTCTGGATAACATCGTCGCTCGTGTGAGAGGCAAAATACTTCTCTGTGTCAGTCGATTCTACTCCTCACATAAGCCACATCGACCAGCTCACAGTTATTCTACAATACATCGAGAACGAGGCTCCAGTGGAGTGTTTCATGACCTTTCTGAGCAACACAGGACACACTGGACTCCAGCAAGCGATGGCATTACTGAATTTTTTGTAAGCCACTGGATTGGACATCGCTAACTGCTGAGGACAATCTTACAATAACGCATCCAATATGAGTGGCCGATACAATGGGATGCAGGGAATGATCAGACAAGAGAACCCTCTCGCAATATTTGTGCCATGCGTGACGCACTCACTGAACTTAGTCGGTCAGTCGGCTGTGGGATGCTGTAGACCTGCAGCAGCATTCTTTGAACAAGTGTATGTATTTTTTTACAACTTCCACGTCGCGCTACGCCAGATTATTTGATGTCCTGAAAGCCAAAGGTCTGCACGTACAAAAGCGCCTCAGTGACACTCGCTGGTCGGCTCATTCTGATGCAACCCGAACTCTTGTAGATGGTTCCAGAGAAATCATGGATGTCCTCGATGAAGTCGCAAACGATGAACAACTGAATAGTGAAACAAGAAACACCGCCGAGACACTTCACCAAACTATGTGCACGCTCGAGATAGGGTTCTATGCTGGTTTCTGGTCTACAGTCCTTGGTAGATTTGATCGTACGTGTAAAACCCTTCAGTTGCAAGCGACCGATCTCAACACAGCCGTGCAGCTCTTCAAGTCACTGGCGAGCTTCGTACAGTCATTACATGATCCGTTTGATACATTCGTTGTTGATGGAGTGGAGCACTCAGGTAAGGAGGAATTCACTCGCGGATCGCATAGACGAAAGCTTAATGTCCGCCTCGCTCCCTTGGACTACGGACACTCCAGAAGTAGAACTAGACGCCAAGGAGTCCTTTCGCATCAGTGGATACGTTGCAGTGATCGACGTACTGCTGTCGCAGTTGGAAAAGCGTACGAACGCTTACAGCGAGATGAGTGACAGATTTGGATTCCTGCATGCTCTTGTTCATCTCGAAGTGGAGCAGATTCGAAAGCCATGCTCGAAGCTCGTCGAGCGGTATCAGGAAGATCTATCACCTGACCTCACAGAAGAAATGATCCAGTTCCAAGCCATGATGAAGGAGTCAGAGCCAGACTCGGGTCGTACTGAACTCGAGATGTACAGTTTTCTCATCGAGCGAAAACTCACCGATATGTTCCCAAACGTGGAAGTGCTGCTTCAGATTTACCTCTCACTGATGGTGTCGAACTGCTCCGGGGAGTGCTCGTTTTCGAAACTCAAGCTTATCAAGAACCATTTCGCTCCACGATGGGGCAGCAGAGACTGGTCAATCTGACCATCATTTCAACCGAATCCGATGTGCTCAATTCCATGCAGATTGACAGTATCATATCCGAGTTCGCTGCCGTGAAGTCGTGCAGGAAGCTTGTCCATTGATTAAGGCACCATGTGTATTTTCATTGATGTGGATGACACTGCCGTATGTTTGCGGTCGCTGGAAGTCGGCTATTAATCACCATTTCGGATTTCTCTTGCCCAGAGGTTTTTAGAAGTTAGAAGATTTTTAGTCAAAGTTCGTCGTTTGTTATTTTCTTGTATTAGTCCATCTCTATCTCTTACTCTTGCAGCAACAGCATTTTTGTGATTTGATTTTAGAATGAGCTCAGAGATAAGTCATCACCTCATAGATAAGTCACCAGCCATATCAAGAACAATCCGTCCATCTTGTCATATTTAATTGTAATTTGTGAACATATATGCCAAATCATTCCTGATCAGGATCTGCCAAATCTATAGATACAAGTTCAGTTGTTGATGAAAAAGCAGTTATAATTTAAGTTGTTGATTAATCTCCAAATTTGGGGGCCCCCCACAATCATTGTGCCCATGGCCCCCCACATGGTATATCCGGCCCTGTCTGTGGGAGATGTCTACCCCTCTCCCCTCTGGGCTGGTGCCCCTGCCTCACATCTTGCTGAGCTTGATGGAATGACGCCATTGAAACCAAGGGTTTAAAGATCATTGGTATCTCCCACAATGAGTCTGATTCTTTGGACCTCTCACTCTCACCGCAGGCAGGTCGGTGGTCTTTGTCTTCTACAGTCTCCTCTCCAGTCTCGCCCTCCCCCCCCCCTGCTCTCTCTGCGATTTGTCCCCACCACATTTCCGCAGGGCGCTCAAGGTCCGCCAACAACCCCCTTCTGGAAAAACTACCAAAATCACAAATCACTGCTCACCTTCACTCTTTCATTCCTCTTTTTCCCCACCTTTAGAATAAATTCCCTCACTCCATTCAATCCCATTCTTCTCTCCAGACCTTCAAAACAGCTGTTCACCACCACCTCTTATTGTCCCCCATCCAAAACAATGATCTTTTCTCCCCCTCTTGGTCCACCCCAAACCCACCTCCTTCAAATTCCCTGCTTTCCTTCCTAAAAGTCCCTGTAATGTCCATCTTGTATTCCCAATGTTCCCTGCCCCATCCCTCTCCCTTTAGACCAGGAGCTTGGGCACTTTTATTTACCCGTCTGAGGCCAAAAGGTTTGAGGATGTTTTCAAAATCACAATTGTGTACATTCTGAAAATCCATTTCTTAATGGTCAAAGCCTCTGCGTTCTATGTGAAAAAGACCATTTTCTTATTGTTGCGGGTTGCATTTTCTACAAAAATAGAAAATATCAGTTTCAGCTTTCATGATCCAATATCACATGGCAACCTAGGCATGTAGGGTATCAAATTAAAGCTAATGACCTGGGGAAGGATACTATATATAAATAATGGCATATGGGATGATCCTTATGGTTATTAGTGCTGTTTATGGCCAAAAATTAGAGAAAAATATCCAATCTCTTGATGTCATTTTGGAAAAATCATTAAGTGTACATTCTTACTTACATACTAGGGTTGGCGTTATATATCTAGTGAATTGTTGAAGCCTTGTCAATAGAACATTAGCATTAAAGGTCTTTTGAAAATTAATCTGTGCTATATTTTCATCATGAAATACTCCAAACCTTTGTATAAATAAGTCGACTAGTATCAATAATGATGTCTTGGATGTGCACCAATTCTGCTGAGCACATAGAACCTTTGGTGGTTAAAGCATGTCCAGAGCAATGAAGAAGTTTTTGCTGTAAATTTACTTTGAGTGTTTGTTGTATTTTTCAGAAGCTGACGTGGTAAAAATCACCATCAACAACACGTTCTTGTGTTTTGCACACGGGAGATCGCAGCAAAGATGAAATCAAACCATTTGACAGTAGAACCTGGGATAAATTGATGGCTGCTAAAACTTCCAGACTATCCAAACTCAGTACAAGCTCCAAATATTCATCAATATGTGAAAGTTTACCCACAGACTATAATGACAGTGACAGTATAGGATATCACACAATCTGTTACAAAAATTTCACAGGAATTCCTAAAACTACAGAAGACACAGTTAATCCCATTAGCACACCTTTAACAGATCTGCCAAACAAACTATGAAGATCACATATACAGCATCAGGAAGCCTCATCATCTGGGGTGTTTCAAGCCATTTGTATCTTCTGTAACAACAAATGTAAAACTGTGATTCATCAAGTTCAATTGATAGGCAGTTGTGAAACAAAAGATGCTGAGCAGACCATAAAAGATGCTGCGATTATACTTCAGGACACACATCTTCTTGCCAAGATCGGACATGTGGACTTTGTTGCAAAGGAAGTCAAATATCACCATTCTTGTGGTGAAGCATATGTCAACAAAGCCCACAGGGCAGTAGATTCATCAAGTGAAAAGACTGATTATGGAAAATCAAGGGACATTCATACAAAAGCCTTTGAGATGATTGTCCAGTACATAAAAGAACATGTCATAGATGACAAGCGTGCTGAGCTCATAACTTCCATTCATGCTCGTTACAAATCAATATTGGATGACTTCGGACTTGATGATGCAGCATATAAAGTTCAGTTATTATCTGAAAAGATACTGCATCATTTTGGAACTGATCTGGTGTGAGGAAAGTCCAGTAACAAGGAGGGTAATGTTTTGAACAACAGAAATACGTCTAAAGATGATGCAATAATATGTGCTAAGCAGTCGATGCAAACCAGAATTCACTCCGTACATTTTACCAGTTTCATCAACAAAACTGATAAATCAAAACACATGCACAAGCAAGAAGAGTTCAAAGTGATAAACCAGTTACTCGAGATGCATATGCAGTTGATGCCATGTTTCTGATACACACGCTTGTGAATGTGCCTGTGACATTTGGTGGAATTGCTAAAGTTCTCCTCACAAGATTAGTTGAATTTGCCAAGAGAAGAGACTTTGTTTGTGATTCATACAAAACTCAATCAATTAAAGATATAGAGCATGGCATCCGTGGGTCTGAAAGCAGACAGGCTGAATACAGTATTTTGGGACCAGATCAGAAGTGTCCAAAAGATTTTCAATCTGCACTCAAGTCCCCTAAATTCAAGACAGCACTTTTGAAGTTCCTCTTTAGAGAGTGGCAAACAAAACCATACACAGGGCAACTCCGTGGCCATGTACTCTTTATAGGACTGGGTAAGAAAGCATACAAGTATGAAGTAACTGATGACAAAGTCCAGATGGAAGAGGTCCCCGGTCTGTTTTGCAATCATTAGGAGGCAGATACCAGGCCGATTTGGCACATAAAACATGTGTGATGCTCTCAAAGATGGCAACATTATTATCAGAGCCTCGGACACTGATGTCCTTGTTATTTTGCTCACACATAGCCACCTCTTACCAGCTCATCTATGGCTTGATGTTGGAATTAGCTCCAACAACACCAGAAGATACATTGATGTATCTCAGTTAGCTACTAGTGTGGGCCCAGTTGTGTGGTGCCATTGCAGGATTGCATGCCTTCACAGGTTGTGACTTTACAGCCAGTTTCTTATGCAAAGGGAAAGTGTGCACTCTGGCTTTGATGGAAAAAAATGAAAAGTTATTGACAGCATTCAAGAAACTTGGTGAATCTCCTGTCATACCACTCGATTTATTGACAGACTTTGAAGCTTTTCTGTGTAGCATGTATGGGAAACCACATCTGACATCAGTCAATTTAGCCAGGAATGCACTATTTCACCAATATTTTGCCCCAAAGAACCGGTTTCAACCTTTGTATAAAATCAAAGGAGCGGATCCTAGCAACCTGCCTCCTTGTAGATCTGTACTACTTGAGAAGTTGAAACGTACCAATCTGGTAGTATCAGTGTGGAAAACAGCAATAATCTCACACTCCTGCAGCTGGGACCCACAAAAAATGGATGGATACTCGAGGATGGCAATTATGCCCTAAAGTGGTTTGAAGGCCGACAAGTACCAGAAGACGTATGCAATCATATTGATGATGACTTAGATGCAGAGTTGATCAATGATGATTATGACCAAGTGGAATACAACTCTTCCTCAGATGAATCTGAAGATGACTTTGAATAATTAGTGACACATCTCAACAAAAAAAAAGCACAAACATATATCATGCTTGATTGTACCATACATACTTGCTTGGTGATGGTTAAGCTAGAAACTTTGGGGAAGATATATTAATGGTTATGGTTCTTAAGCTAACACTTAATGGTTTTCAAATGCACTTGTCTATTTCACCTTGGAAATTCAATAATAATATCAGTATGTTTAAACTTATCATAAATATGACAATTCATCCTCATATTTGTGTGATGCAACTGAATTGTCAGCCTTGCCTGAAAACCAGAAAAGTAGTGTTCAAACATTGTTGTCAATATTCATTTTCCTTTATGTATTTTCATTGAAATATTTCGAATTATACCAGACACTTGTTATGTAACTGGAATAATAACAGCTAGTCTGAGAAAGATAAAGTTATCATGTCGATATTTTAATACAAATATATACTAGCGAGTGAATTTTTATCAATTATTTTGAGCTGAAACTGCCTATGAATTCACCTAAACACAATGTAATGATGTTGTTTATACATATTTGTATTGTTCAGGTCACTACCTATGATTTGATCCCTAAATGGCCATGTTGTCTGGCAATTTTGTATCAAGTAGACCAAAAACGCTTTTTCTCACTTTCACCAAAAACACCACTCATAACAAAAAGAAAACGTTATTTTCGCAAAGAACGCAGAGGCTTTGACCATTAAGAAATGGATTTTCTGAATCTGCATAAAATTCTGAATTAGAAAACATCCTCAAACCTTATGGCCTCAGACGGGTAAATAAAAGTGCCCAGACTCTTGGACTACTTCCACAGATCTCTGAATGTCTCTGTTCCCCACTGTTTTGTACTTCCCATGCCCCTCTTGTCTCATGCCCACCCCCCTTGCTGTGCGTTGTGTGTTTGCTCTGAAACGAGCCTTGACAAGGTATACAAAAATAAAAAATATTTTTTTGAATCTCTCACGATGAAACTGAGTCGATGTGTCCATCATTTTCACATCGCAGACATGTCGGTGGTTTCAGTTTTGTACTGCCTTCTTTCTGGTCTTGGACCCTTTGACCTTTCCGTGCTTCATTCCATCCCTCCACCACCACCCCCCAGGTTTCTACAGGGTGCAAGCTGTCTCCCATCAACCCCTTTTTGTTGAAACACAAAATCCAGTGTCACTGCTCACCAACACTCATTAACCTCTGCCATCGAAGATCGGAGGTTACTGTTTTCACCCCTTCCTGTTTATTAACCTCCACCATCTTCAAAGATGGATGGAGGTTACTGTTTTCACCCCTTTCTGTTTGTTTGTTTGTGAACAGTATTACGGAAAAACTCCTCGATGGATTTCGACGAAACTTGGTGGGGGGGGGGGTTAGGTATGGTCCAAGGATCATGCCATTAAATTTTGGACTTGGTCCCCCCCCCCAAAAAAAATTGTCAGAGAAGAAAAAAATTTTTTTTTGCATTTCTACATGTTTTAAGTGATTTCCAACCCCCCCAAAAATGAAATATATATTTTTGCATTTCTACGTTTTAAGTGATTTCCAACCCCCCCCCCCAAAAAAATTTAGAGAAAAATTTTTTTTTTTTGCATTTCTACATGTTTTGATTTCCAACCCCCCAAAAAAAAAAATTTAGAGAAATTTTTTTTTTTTGCATCTCTACATGTTTAAAGTGATTTCCAACACCCCCCGCCCCCCCAAAAAAAATTTTTGCAACTTTTTTTTTAAAAAAAATTTCGAATTCTTTTTTTTTGCATTTCTACATGTTAGAAGTGATTTCCAACAAAGAAAACATGCCAAAATTATAATTGCGGCTGATTTCGGAACTTCAGGTGGATATACCCACGTAAAATCAATTTCTGTCTCAAGGAATCTAGTTATGACAAATGAATTGAGTATGTAAAAGTTAAAAGTAAAAGGGAAAATTGCATACCATAACTCAGTGAGCACTGTTGATGTCAAATTGAATGAATAGGATATCAGGTTCACTTGAGTGACCTCGCAGTATTGGCGGCGGAGGTTTTGCACTCTCCCGAGTGCTCCCCCTCTCGTTGTTTTGTTTGTTCGTTCCTGTTTTTAGATCCTCGTGGAGGATCTCTAAGTCTTACTTACGTTGTTGTTCTTCATCTTCTTCTTGGGGACTTTTTTGTTTCACAGCCTACAGTTTTCATCCAAACTTCCTGAAACTTGGCATATATATGTAAAAATAACCTGCGCAGACAGTAACCATCTCCGATTTTGAAAATTCCTCCTCGAAAAAAAGTTATGATATCAAAATATCTCCGCTAATGGAAATCGCAAAAAAAATTCTCAAACTGGGCAAGCTTTTTGAATTCTGTTTGCGGGAATCGAACAGGGCATTAGCAGAGATGAATTACCACACATATGATACATCACTATGACGTCATATCAATTTTTATGACGTCATTCCTATTTTTTGACATTTTTTGTTTCACACCCCAGAGTTTATCGGATCTTCGTGAAACTTGCTAGAAAAAGCAGAAAGCCCACGCGCAGGCAGTAACCATCTCCGATTTTGGAAAGTCTTCCTCAAAAAAAAAGTTGACGTCACAATAGCACCGCTAATGGAAATCGCCTATACCATTATCTCCGAATCGAGGCAAGCTGTTTGAATTTTGTTTGCGGGAATCAAGCCGGGCATTAGCACAGATAATTTATCGCAAACCTGATACATCACAATGACGTCATATTTGTTTTTATGACGTCATCATTAAGAGGACGAGGATCTTAGCTTATTTGAGCTTATTTTCCCCACCTGTGGAACAACGTGCTATTCCGGCGCATGCTCCCACACCTGACCTGACCTGACCTGTGGAACCTTCTTCCACATCCCCTTCAATCTCATTCTTCCTCCAGGTCTTAAAGACAGCTGTTCACCACCATATCAGACCATCCCCCATTCAAAACCATGATGTTTTCTCACCACGTTAAACCCCCTCCCATGTCAAACCCCCTCCCACGTCCACTCTCCTCACCTCTCACCCCCCCCACCCCACCATCTCCAAACCCACCTCCTCCTGAATTTCCAGTTTTTCCTTCCTGAGAGTTTGCTACTGTATCCATCTTGGCCACCCCCATGCAGCATCTCTCCTACCCTTCATTATTACCTGCAATGTTTGTTTTTTTCCGTCTCCATCTATTTTGTCTCTCAGCCCTGCATTTCTGTTGCATTCTTACCCATTGTGTTCGAGCTCTTCCACAAGCTTTGATTTTGTGTACATAACTTATTTTATCAATTGTGCTGTGGGCAGGGTACATGAAAAAACATGCAGTGAAGCTCAACGAGTCATCACTTCACAGCTACTGGGCCACGAGATCCCATCACTGCTCGGGAAGTTTGGGAATTCTCACCCCACAGATCCTGACCAATGGTTGACAATTTTTGGTGCAGATTCCCTTCCCAATGCTGTAAGACTTCATTTCTGACGATGGGGGTGGGGTGCGGGATTCCCCAGGCATTCCTTTCCTGTAGTAATTCTGTGCAGACGACTGCAGTGGGACCTATTACCAACTATAGTACTTAAGAGTACAACTCTCGTATACTATAGTTCTAATTGTAGCATTTTTCCTGGGTTGTTCTTGCAAACTTGTATTATTTCTTTTAGAATTGGTTACATTTGCCATAAGTATTTCTATCATAAGGGATGTCTCTAGTGTTGCGATTAGTGATTAGTGTGATTATATCCACTCCCCACCTGCAGACAGGAACGTGTGAGGACGCCTGTAGCCTGGTGCTGGGTGTGCAAGTGCAAGTATTCTGGGCATATACAGGCACAGTGTACAATCCCCAGGCTCACTTAGTGACAGCACATTACGCCTTCTCTCCTCCTGTAAACATCTCGGTAAGTAAAAAAAACAAAAAAACAACAAATAAAAACCAGTCAACCAGACCCATTTAAGGTTAAGAATCGCTAAGTAGTTAAAAAAAATTCCTTTCATCATTTTAGCAAAAGTGTCTTTCCTAAGATGTTACTGTCATTCATGTGTTGTTCTTAAATTAACACATGAATGAAATTTTTATGCCAGTGCATTTCTGGGATGAATCCTGCTATTAACTTTTAACAAACCAGAATGCACTCCGTACTGAGGCTACACATTGTTTCCAAAGCAAAAAACAACCACATCTCAGGACCATGATGGCCCTTCAGGTTGCATGTTTAAACAAAATGGCTGACACCACTCTCTCCAACCACCAGTGCCATCCATTCCTGTCGCTGTCACTTACAACTGCTATCTCTTTCACCGACACATCTCAGCCTCCTCCTCTTGCCCGCTCCATACCAGCCATTGAAGACAAGGCTCCTCTTGACTTCTTTCTGCCATTTTCCGGGTACTCAAACTGTGCAGCCACATGGGAGGTCCAACTCGCTGGAACTAGAACTTCATTCTTCCTCACAATGGTGACCGGCCTTTTGTCCTTTTGCTTGTTGTAAATGTGTGGCTGTACTTCGGATCAACTTTGGTTTTTTTATATTTTATTTAAATAAAGTTTATTATATAAACCGATTTGTAAAAGTGTTGGGAAAAAACTTGTTTCCTTGATGCCATCACAACAGTGCTCTGCCTGATGGTGGGTTCCGTGATCACTCACACACACACACACACACACACACACACACACACACACACACACACACACACACACACACACACACACACACACACACACACACAGTTCCATTATGGTAATCACTGAAAAAAATCAAATCAAAAGCAATCACTAAAAACATTGAAGAACTGCTCACGTTAATATTGGTGATTTTGGACTAACGATGCAGAAATCAAGAAAATGACCAAATGCCAAGATCTCAAGCATGATGTGAAAAGATCGTGGAAGGTGAAGAATGCCAAAGTTGTACCAGTGATGACAAAACCTCACAGAGATATTAAAAACCATCCCTGGGAATATTATTACAAAGGAACTGCGGTTGAAAGCCATCCGGGGCTCAGTAACAATCCTTAAGAGAGCCCTCAGCACAAAACTTTGAAAACAGAAAACATCACAGCTTGGTCCGTGGATCGTAACCCCTTACCATAATGAAGGTAGATACTTTGATCCCGCCCTGGGAGGACTCCATTCAACATTCTGAAACCCATATATGGAGATACCAATCAACAACACACACACACACACACACACACACACACACACACACACACACACACACACACACACACACACACACACACACACACACACACACACACACACACACACACACACACACACACAATAGTGGATACTTCCGAGACCTGAGAGGGATCCATTCCACCTTCTGAAACCCGCATATACAAAAACACTTCACCTTGGTCCGTGGATCGTGATCCTTTCCCGAAATGAAGGTGGATACTTTGAGCCCACCCTGGGAGGACTCCATTACACATTCTGAAACCTCATAGGTACACACACGCACACGCACACACACACCTGGCTGGTCTCTGTTTCACCTCCTGAAACCCAACCCACATGTAGAGATAGCAGGCAACAGCAACTTGCAAATGCACACATGCATACTTCCGTTATAAAATATAATTGCACCTCGCGAGACACCAACTGTACGGCACCGCAGGGCCCAACACAGGCGGAAACGTGTGTCTGTTTAATCGATGTTCCCTTGAGAGCATGGGTACCTTCCCGAAACGAACAACTAAACAGCTTGGAGAGCGCTCATCAAGTGGCTTAAGTGCTCAAGCAAGCACTCCAACGAAATGGTTGTAAAGAAATGGCTAGTTTGGCACGCGATTAAAGAAAGGGCAAGTTTGGCACACAAAATGTCGAGCCCTGAACGCTGACATCTCTGGATGTTTATAAGCATTGCAACATACCCAGCAATTCGGAGCTATGATGAACAGGTATTCAATAATAATTAATGAGTGAGGAAAGTGAAAACAACAACTTTATCATTAAGAAGTCGTTGCGGCCTGTTCCGAGTCTAGGTAAGGTTGAGCAGGCCAAGAAACATGGCGGCTTCAGACCCCAACAAGGTTACCCAGGAAACGTCTTAAGACCCCAGACAGTAAGGTGGCCGAGGATCACCTGATGAAGGATATAATTAAATAAGGCCGTTAATCATCTTCAAAAGGGGTGTTTTAATTAACCCAAACACCCAATTTTCACTCCTGTACCATCCTTGGAGTTTTCTTCGTATGCATGCAAAGTTTCAAGCTGCAAGGCTTTATAGTTTTGGAGTTATAGAAAACACACACACACAATTTTATTTGTATAGATAGATTTGAGATGATGGATGAGAAGTGCATCCAGTGATAAACACCTTGGACTACACAGGGGTCTAAGAAGGGCTAAAAAACATGTTGAAATGCCTGCACCCAGTGGCTTTTTATTTCAATACATCAGAAATAACTGAAACGGTCAAGTACAGGAACCTCGATACCACATAAAGAGAACGTGTAAACTCAATTAGTTGACGTCGCACCACACATCGACGTCACATGACAAATAGTTGTGGTTTAGAAAACAACAACATCCCATTATTTTAATCTTCTTATTGTGGAATTCCATTATCTTATATTCCATTATTGTGGAATCGGCCAGAAAAGTTTTTGGCCCAAGTCTTTCACAGATCAGCTGGTCCGACTGGAGCTGATTTGGGTAGGAATTTGTAATTTGTTCATAATGCCGGAGATAACCTGCCGATCATTTGTGAATGACACCGTGGGTTCTCAAGTCCGCCAGATAATTCCAGCATACGGGACAGCCGGCTTAATGTCCATCTGAAGGACTACGTGCGTTTCGATGCAACAATCTGACAGTTTATAGTCGGGTTGAGAATCGAACCGAGGGTCCAAGATGACCGTTCAAACGTCATTGCAGTATCCCTGCACCATCATGTCCGAGTATTACTTGAAAAAGATCCTCGGAAATATCACAACAAACGACCTACAACTGGAAGATGTCAGAGGTCTAGTGACCTAAAAAAAAAAAAAAGGGTCTTAAAGCAAAACCTTTTTCAAACAGTTTGAATCTGCAACATTGAGCTAACGTTAGGGATCTCTTCATGTACTTGTTGCTGCTGTTGCTCCAGCCATTGTGTCCGACATAACAGCTTGTTTATTTCACAGGATATTCCTGATTCGGTGGCTCTTTTCTTGACCACTTCTACATTCTAAACCTCTATTCCAGTGATGGTGGTGCTGTCAGATATTTCAAGATCTCCATCCTCCACAGCTCTTCTTTTATACTAACTCTCATAACCCTCTGGAATATATCTGGTCTCACATTCCTCTTCACAACCACCTAATGTTCATCTGCACAGTTTATAATCTACCAAAAGATGATTCCTCCATTTACACTTCCCTCTTTACTAACAACCCATCCATCTGATGATCTATCTCTCGCTCTTGCTCTCTTCCTCATTTGCAGTGATTTCAACTCACACTAAGCCAGTTGGTTGGGAATTTGCACTGCAACAACCAGCCAGTTGGAGCTGCTCTAGCCTCATGTAAAACCATCGGTCTGATTCGTGAACTTCCCAACTAGGATCTTTGAAAATGTTACACCCTCCTTTCTGGAACTCATTTTCGTTCCATGTGCAGCACAAGGCTGAGAGCATGGCTGTCCCCCTGATGCAATGCCCTCTGCTGGTTAGGGCAGGAATTTTGAATTTGTTCAGGGTGCTCGCTCATCTACTCTTCGCGAAGGACACCGTGGGATTGAACGTTCACCAACGAATGCATGCCGACAGACAGGACACCCATTTAACGTCCATCTGAGGGACGGCACACACATTGATGGACCACCCTGCCTGTGAAACATCGGGATGACAGTTTATAGCTGGGTCGGAAATTTTCATCTTTGAAAGTGTTGTTCCAAATCGATTAGTGGCTTTTTATGATTCTGTCACAACAGAAACCATTACGAATAAAACGTGATGGACACACACATGGACAGACGCTGCTCCTTTTAGTGATAGATGAATGTGCAATGGCATACAAGTTCTCATACCAGAGGAGGTGCCTTTCACAGAGCTGTACACTGAGACTTGTAAAAGTTTGGGGAAAAAAATACTCATGAAAAATACATTTTGGCTTTACAAAAGCTAGTGATGCAATTACGTTGCATTCCATCTGATCTGGTGAAGAGAGGAAGGAGATGAGATAACATGTTAGAATGCTGATGAAACAACCACAGGAACACAAGCATTAAGAAGATGATGTACAAGCCCAAGCATGAGGTCATTAAATGACACATGTACTTGCCAGTGGTAATCACTTTATTGGATGAAGAGAGCTTTGGTCAGCCATTTGGTTTGATGGTTGCACGACAATGGTACAAGTTGGTTGTTGTTCTGGGTGCAGACTGTTGGAAACTGTTTTTGTTCACTGTTTGAGGAGCCACATTGCTGTGCGATTCACGGTGTAGAATCTGGTCGGTCATACATTAATCTGTCTCCTGCTTCATTTTGCGATACTAGTACGGCCTGCACTGGGCTGTCCTTTAGCCAGTGGACGGGCTAGCATCACAGCTGCACAAGTGGTCATTTGAGTGAAACGGGGGCTGCACATAAATTGTCTTGCCCCTGTCTAAGCATGCTTCTCCATGGTATTTTCTTCAGGGTCTTTTTGATCAACAGCTCCCACATACATGATACATGCTCCAAAAACTATGAGACTGAACCTTTCTCCTTCTTTCTCCTCCTTTCTGCATTTCATGTTGTATTGCCTGTTGCTGTCTCCAGATCCTTGGTTCCTCTGTGTGAATGTAACCTTCTTTGTCTTCCTTCACCAACCCTATAAAGAACACAACCCACCCTCCACATCTTTTCATTGTAATGTGGGGATTAAACAAAACAATGTCGAGGGTCGTTTAAGAGCCAATAGTCCGGCAGATATGTGAAATATTCTGGTAGTTTTGTGCCTTTGATGATACAAGCATGAAATTTGGTACACAGTTATAGCATACCCTTAGGAAACATTTTAGATATAGGGACATTACAGATTACCCCTAGGGTCAAAATGTTGGCCATTTTACAAAATGGCTGCCACAAATAACAAATTCTGCCTACAAGGTCAGCAAAGTCATATGTGCTTGGTGCAAAACACAATGTAGTGAGTATAATATGATTATTATCAACTAGTATGCACATGCTTCATTATCTACTTCATATTTGACTAAAAAATGCATCTACGGTGGTCTATGAGGGACACAGATAACAGTTTACCATCGCAATAATGCATGGCTGGAACAAGAGCTCTGCAATATGATCATGCATGTGAATGTTACCTGAATATTGTTTCTGGAAATATAAATAGATCAAAAATCAAATTTGGTGAAAGGAACTAAGACTCCATGAATATTTCCATTATTAATTACATACTGGCAATGTCGCGATTAAATGCATAAATTTGCGAAATCGATATTGATGTACTCACTGTATTAATTTTCATGATTGCATAATAGAAATGTTCAAACTACAATGGTGTGTTCATATTGATTTGGGTTTAACATGGTCCTGTCCAGCGCAAAGAAATAATGTATGGTGGCCTATTGGGGACATCGAGTGACAATCACCCAATATCGCCATTGTGTATATATGCATCTCCTCTGGGCTGGGGTTCGTAGTTGAAAACATTTTAACTCTGCTATTCTGTTTTCAGGTGATAACTCCACTGTAGTGTACCCAAAGACTAATCCCCTGCTTGGTGGTGGTTCTTCCCAATTTTACAGTGACTGATTGGTGGTGGTTCAAGACAATGGCCAAGCATTTCAAACTATTAGACCCCCAACAGTGAGGGCCAAGTACATCTGTTACATCAATTAACCAGACAGACTGGAACCTATGTGTGCTGTGTCAGATGGACACAACTAAGCCTCTTCATTGTCCAGCTGACTCCAAGCGAAGCACAGGAGGGTCTGGATACCAGACTCTGGCAGACAACCTCCTCAGGTTCAGTGAGATCGACTGCTTGCCAAAATCTCTCGACATGTCCCGCTTGGACGATGGTGAGGGTATTGAGTCCACCTTCCAGCACCACAGGGCTAAGTGGCATGATTCGTGCAGACTACAATACAACAAAACTCAATTGATTCGGGCAGAGAAGAGGAAAGCAACCAGTGGGGATACCGAAGGCGTGACACGAAAGTATACCTGTCAGACTGTGGACCGCACAGAGTCACTGCTCGAAACGTGTTTCTTTTGTGACAAGCCAGCAGGTAACGAGTCTTTGCGCAAAGCTTCTACCTTTGACCTGGACAGACGAGTCAGGAAATGTGCTCTGAAACTAGAAGACAAGCCACTTATTGCTAAACTGAGTGCTGGAGATATGATGGCGCAACATGCCCTGTACCGTGTGAAGTGTCTGGTTTCCCTCTATAACAAAGCAAGGGACACAAAGAGAACCTTGGATGACCAGGATGATATCAATCATGGCATAGCTCTCGGAGAACTGGTGTCCTACATCGATGATGCCCGCATGGATGCTCTTGTGGTACCAGTGTTCAAGCTGGCAGACCTAACAAGTCTGTACAACAACCGGCTGAAACAGCTTGGAGCAGTCTTGACTGGACGTGTTCACTCGACCAAACTCAAGCACCGGATCATGACATTTTCCGGACACGGAGGAGCACAAGCCTGGCCGAGATGTTCTGCTAGCTTTCAACGAGGACATCGGATCAGCTCTTCACAAGGCCCGTGAACACGATCCTGATAGTGTTCATCTTGCGAGAGCCGCGAACATAGTCCGAAGAGACATGTTGAAGATGAAGACAGCCTTTAGTGGTTCATTTGACGCCCTCTGCCAAGAACAATCCGTGCCAAATTCTCTCGTGGCACTAGTTGTGATGATCCTGAATGGTCCCACGATCCAAGAGCAGTCAAACCACTCATCTGTATCAACACCCACTCTTACAATCTCACAGCTCCTCATGTTCAACAGCTACGCACGCCGCCGACAGAGTACGAGTATTGAGTTTACCAAGCACGGCCACAATCGGGAGACCCCCGTGCCTGTGTACCTGGGAATGCTGATGCACACAAACACTCGCAAACGAGACCTGGTTGACACTCTGTTCCACTTGGGTCTCTCCGTCTCCTATGATAGGGTGCTGAGCATCTCTACGGACTTGGGGAACAGTATCTGCCGCTTCTTCCAGCAGGAGGGTGCAGTTTGCCCACCTGAACTGAAGAGTGGTCTGTTCACGACTGGCGCAGTGGATGACATCGACCACAATCCCAGCTCAACTAGTGCTCAAGACTCGTCCCACGGCACTGGCATCTCGCTGTTCCAGCACCCGAATAGTGAAGTGCGTGGAGTTCAACGGCTGCGGGTAGAACTCTCAGATGATGTTACTACAACAGCAACCACTGCACACCTGCCAGAGTCATACACCACTGTACCTCCTGTGGTTCTCGGTAAACGTGAACCACCGATGCCCAAGTTGGCTGGTCCCAACAGAAGTGACTGCCAACTGATCCCTCAAGCAATGCAGGTGGAATACAGGTACGCCACAGAAAATATATAATCTGAAAGTTGTACATAATCTGTATTCATATATGTGCCTCAATCTCTTGTTAACTGTGTGTGGTGCTGAGGTCCGGTCCTGTCTCTTGTTAATTGTGTTGATGAGTTCTTGTCATTTTGACAGGTGGCTAGAGCAGATGGCAGTTAGTGTAGCATCAGACACTACTACAGGGAGACGAGACTGTGTCATGGGCTGCATATCATGCCAGCAAGCAGTCCATTCCAGAGGAACCAGAGTGTGGCGTGACCCTCACCTCATTGCTGCCTCTCTTCGACGACCAGGCCAAGTCCGTGGCTACGATTCGTCACTCCATGGACGTCATCAAGACAGCAGTTGAGATTCTGAACCCTGGTCAGATCCCAGTCCTCACAGTCGATCAGCCACTGTACGCACTCGCCAAACAGATCCAGTGGAGATGGCCAGAAACACATGGAGAAGATCACTTCGTCATCCTATTTGGTGGACTCCACATTGAGATGGCTGCACTGAAAACTCTGGGTGATCTTCTGGATAGCAGTGGGTGGACAGGAGCTCTGGTGCAGGCAGGAGTTGCTACAACTGGTACTGCTGATTCCTTCTTGAAGGCTGCCCATGTTACACGCACTCGGTGAGCTCACCAGGTCACAGCCAGTAGCCTCTATCTTCTCCTACAGAAAGCCTTCAGCCAAGGAGCAGATGAGGGACAGGATCTAGAAGACTGGTGTGCTGAACGTGTGCAAGCCAGTCCGCAGTTCCACTTCTGGTGGATCATTCTACAGTTGGAACTCACTGTCCTAATCTACGTCAGATCGGTCTGTGAAGGGAACTTCCTGCTATACATTGATGCCCTGAGCAAGATTGTCCCCTGGTTCTTACCAACTATGCCAGGTGGATACCAGTTCACCTGCACGACATGGTGACACTGGCGACCAAACATGCAAGTGTATACATGCAGTTTCTTGCCGGCAGCTTCACAGTAAAGAAGACCACTCATGCGTTTTCTGCGATGGCCATCGACCAAGCCCACGAGCAGAATAACGCATTAGTTAAGGGTGACGGAGGAGCTGTAGGCCTGACAGAGAATCCCGCTGCATTACGCCGCTGGATGGTGTCTGGTCCAGAGATGGCCAAAGTGATCGCTGAGTTCCAGGCCACATCAGAGACCATGAAGGCTGTTCACAAACACCACGAGCAGACCAAGCACACACAGGTAGCCTTTGCTAGAGATGTGCGTTCACTCACTCAAGTCATGGGGGAGATGGGCAACCCATTTTGTGATGACAGCAAGGATCTCCTGGTGCTAGACAGCAGAGGCCTGGCAGACCCAACAGTTATCAATACTGTACGCCAGATCGAGAAGCTGGGACAATAACCGCATGACTCCTATGTCCATGAGAGACTTATCAACCAGACAAAGCCCATCACCGACCCAATCAAGAGAAACAACCTCCCTCTCTTCAGCCGACCTCCAGTCAGAGAGAAGTCAAGAGCACAGCTGCAGGTTTCATCTCTGAAGAACGACTGCTCCCTGTTCTCCAGGTTGTTTATTGCGTCCCAGATACGTGATGGAGATCTTGATGAGTTCTTCGCACATGAGAACCAAGCATGTCCCCCTGCACTGTCACACATGGGCAAGATGAGACTTGGAACAAAGTCTGATTTGGTTGGCTGCTTAGAAGATCTGGTCCCCTCAACAGTAGAATGCTGCTGCTGCTGCTAGTCCAGCAGTTGAAGTCATCATCCTTGATGGTGCAGCGATCATCAGTATGCTGCCACCTGGCACAGCAAAGACCTTCAACGAGTATGCATCAGAAGTATTCTTGCCATACATCACATCTCAGCTGCAGCATACGAGCAGGATGGATATTGTCTGGGATGAATACCTCACAGACAGTTTGAAGGCAGACACTAGGAAGAAGCGAGGCAAAGGCATCAGGAGACGAGTCGAGCCATCTAGTTCCATTCCTGGAAACTGGCAGACCTTTCTTCACACAGATGAGAACAAGATGGAGTTGTTTGACTTCCTAGCCACCAGAGTAGCAACAACAGACACAGACAAACAAGTCATCAGCACCCACCACAAAGATGTGGTTTGTATGCAGGCCCGAGATGTTGCTGGTCATGACCCTTGTAGCCATGAAGAGGCTGACACAAGAATGCTACTCCATGCTGAAGACACTGTGAGGCAGGGATACAGCAAAGTGTCGATCCGTACAGTAGACACTGATGTCGTGGTCCTTGCGGTGACAGCAGCTGGACGTCTGGACATTGATGAGCTCTGGGTTGCTTTTGGCACAGGAAAGAACTTCAGGTTCTTGGCAGCTCACGAGATGTCTGTGGCACTGGGACCTAACAAGTGTCGAGGTTTGCCATTCTTCCATGCCTCACTGGATGCGACACCGTTTCAAGCTTCGGAGGCAGGGGGAAGAAAAAAGCATGGGAAACCTGGAAAGCCTGTGATGAGGTCACTGATGTCACTGCAGCATTCTGTGCCTTGGCTGCCACGCCAACTCCTTCAGCCGTAGATGACGACATGGATGCACTGGAGCGTTTTGTTGTTGTGCTCTATGATCGCACCAGTAGCCAGGAACATGTCAACGAGTGTCGCAAGCATCTGTTCACCCAGAATGGCAGATCAATAGATGCTCTCCCACCAACTCGTGAAGCCCTGAAACAGCACATCAAGAGAGCTACCTACCAAGCCGGCTACTGTTGGGGCCAGATGATGGTGTCCACACCAGAGCTCCCATCGCCCAGTGACTGGGGGTGGGTTCACACCGATAATGGCTGGGACATATACTGGACAACCCTCCCAGAGGCAACTGAGGCATGTCGGCAACTACTAAGGTGCGGCTGCAAAAAGGGATGCAGAGGACAGTGCAAGTGTGTCAAGGCTGCACTCCAGTGCACAGCTCTATGTCACTGTGGTGGGGAGTGTACAAGAGAGTATAGCTGGGACAAGAGAGATCACAGATGATAATTATGTAACATGTACACATGTATCCATGCATCATAGTAGACTCTGTTACCTGGATCTAGAGGTTCCACTGTATAATTTTGACTCTGTAAGTTGATGTTAGGATCAAACAGAAGCACTTCCTCCGAGTTCAAGAGTGTTAAATGAACAACAGTCATTCCATGGTGCTTGATAACAGTTTTTTGAAGAGATTGTTGTAGAAAACTGTCCAAAAGTGCAAAAATGCACCAAAAAATGACCAAATAAATGGTTCATTCACGCTTTGTCACCTTTATTTGCTATTTCTTATTTGCTAGAATCTATATTTATTAAAATTAAACCACTGGTATGCTTCTTAAATATAGTTGTATCCTCCTTGTACAACACAAAATCGGCTATTTTGTAAAATGGCCGCCATTTTGGCTCTGGGAAGAATCTGGAATGTCCCTATATCCAAAAATCTTTGTAAGATACTGCCCTGGCAGTGTGCCAAATTTCATGGTTGTATCACTAAAGGCACTTTTTTCACATATCTGCCGGACTACAACACTTAGAACATATAACAAGCGGAGCAGGAGACAGGAGGGGTGGGACAGGGAAGGCCAAAACAGTGGGGAAGAGACACATGAGATCTGTGGAAGGGAGATGGATGGGGCAGGGTACACAGAGTAAACAAGATGGACACTACAGGGACTTTCAGGAAGGAAAGCAGGGAATTTGAAGGAGGTGGGTTTGGGGTGGACTAATAGGGGTAGAAAAGATCGTGGTTTTCGATGGGGGAAGACAAGAGATGGTAGTGAACAACTGTTTTGAAGACCTGGAGGGAAAAGTGGGATTGAAGAGAGTGAGGAAGTTTGCTCCAGAGGCAGGGAAAAAAAAAAAAAAAAAAGAGGAATGAAAGAGTGAAGCTGAGCAGCGATTCGTGATTTTGGTAGTTTTACCAGAAGGGGGTTGTTGGCAGACCTTGAGCGCCCTGCGGAAGTGCAGGGTTTCAGGGGCAGGGGGACAGAAAGCAGACAGAGCGGGGGGGGGGGGTGAGGCCAGAGAGAAGGTACAAGACAGAAAGACCACCGACCTGCCTGTGGTGAGAGAGTGAGAGACCCAAAGACTCAACTTCATCGAGGGAGATACCAATGATCCTCAATGCCTTGGTTACAACGTGAAGCCAAGAAAGTTGAGGCGGGAGCACCAGCCCAGAGGGGAGAGCAGTACTCCATCAGGCTACAGATGAAAGCTTTGTGCGTGGTGAGGCGATCAGATGTGCCGAGGAAGTTCTTTGTACGACAGAGGATGACCACTCGCCGACTGGCTTTGGAGGCCAACTTGACCACAAAATGTGAAGCAGCGCATCATTTTAAGTGTCCCTTTAAGAGAGTTGACCACACGCAATTGTGAGCGGAACTGAGGAAGATCAGTCAGGATTGTAACGGATATTTGGAAGCCTGTTCGGGGCTGCGTTGTCAGCCATCCTGGGGGGGTGGAATCCTGAGATTTTCGTGTTTGTTTTGGAGGTAATGCAACACGTGATTCATTACGACCGTTTTTGCTGTGGTATTGCCTCGACTTTGTTTTGCAAAGATTGAATGAAATTCCAAACTACTTTAATGATTTTCGACTGCACAGTAAAATAACTCCAGATAAAAACCCCAAACGAACGCTTGTGTCTGAGTTAACGAGCAAGTGAGAGTCTACTGGGTAACACGTCGTTATTTTGGAGGGAAATGTTGACGTGATCTGTGTGAAGCAAAGATGATGAAGCGCCGTAACCGCAAGATGGTCCACTCAGGCGAAACTACGCACAATAGAGTATAGTACGCAACAGAGCGGAACATCCGGCATTTTAGGAAGCAACTTCCTGATCCCCACGCACTAGCGCTCGCCCCGCCGCAGAGTAATATTGATATAGTGGGTATCTGGGAACGGAGTGTGATGATAGCCTAAAACATGTAGAATATACCCCATCTATGAAATCACTATCTTGTTGTTTTACATGTTTTCCCCCTCTCCGCTTAATTTATCCATGGAAGTAGAATCTCTTAATTGATTCTTTCTTACTGTTTATGCCCATTCCCCTCCCATCCTTCCTCCCCGGCCCCCATGTCGCCATAACTAAAGTAAAACATTATGCACAAATGTATAGTAGTACGAGTAAAAACAATTTAAAAAAAAGAAAAAATATATATATATATATATATATATATATATATATATATATATATATATATATATATATATATATATATATATACACACATATATATTGGTCTATATATTTATATACACATGCATCCTGGTTTCTCTTGCTCTCTTCTCATTTTCCTTTTTCTTAATTTTTTTCATCTTGTTTGCAAACCGTTGTGTTTTTTTTCTCTCTCTCCTCAATCAGAATCATCAGACACACACTTTCTCACTGCATGGTTCTCATCCTCGTTGATGATCAATGTTCTCTCACATAGATTTCACTGCCCATACACATTTGGAATCAATATCATCACCAATCTTATCTGCTGCAATCATGATCATATTCTTGATATTGTACATAAAATAAGTAAGAATAGACAAGTTCTTTCATCCTTTTCATTCTATGTCCGTGTGATAAAATGTAATGCATGTACATACATTGATACAAGAGTGCTCGATCCAGCAATGAAAATTTACATTTCTGCCATATTTTAGTTTTGAATTTTACATACATGTATAATTGAACTTCATAAAGAAGCATGGCATTTAAAAAAAGTTTCATCATTCATGGTAAAGAGCCATACAGTGTGTGTGATATAAAGGGTTGTACATCATCTAACCCAAGAAAGCGATGCAAAATTTAACATTTTTAAAACAGTTCTTCGTCAAACCCCCTCCTCCACCAGCCACCACAGGGGGAAAAT
This sequence comes from Eptatretus burgeri, assembly GCF_056783735.1. NCBI lineage: Eukaryota > Metazoa > Chordata > Myxini > Myxiniformes > Myxinidae > Eptatretus > Eptatretus burgeri. The sequence goes on along the minus strand of NC_140964.1, from coordinate 90,619,668 downwards.
ATACAACTAAAAGAAAATAATAATCATTAAAACATGCATTTACATACTTTGGTCTGGGGAACAGGCCGAGTGAAGAAAATAATTTCCATTCAGAAAGCGATGCACATTTATTTTTTTTTTAACAGCTCTGAGACACATCCCCTCATCCACCGGCCACCCCAGGGGGAACATGTAAACTAAAAAAAGAAAATAACCATTAAAACTTGCACAATTTACATAATTTTGTGTGGAAAACATGCCTCGTGAAGAAAATAATAATTATTGTGGCATTCCGTCCCTTAGACGCTTCTATGGTTTTAAATAATGTCAGTTGAAAAAGTTATTCCCACTTTTTGGATGACTACTTTCTTGAATTATTACTTGAGATAAATTTCATACACCTTGTCTCAAATTGTGAAGAAAAAAAATGCTTTGAATCTGCATAACATTGTAAATATCTGATGAATCGACGTATCCCGTCATTGGCATTTGTAATGCTGTTGGTTGACTTCAAATAACATAGTAAAGAATAAACATAAATTATTCTTTCATCCTTGGAATCGAGACAAAGTTGCACAGTTTTGGCAAGTTTGGTGACATATACATTGTATAAACATGAAAATAATAATGAAAGGGTGATTGCATGTTCCTAACATATACACAAAGCCATGCACAGCATTTTCCAGTCTAACTCAAGACAGACAATGACACACTGCCTTCCTTTCCAAGACTTTCAAGGTGCTCTTTGTTTAAATAGATAAAGGAAATAAAAAATCTTTTCAGTTCATAGTCAAACATATTGCTTTCTCATTATTGAAGTATTGTTACGAATCTGGAAACCTTTCGCATTCACACATACAGTTGACCAGAAGTTCAGTTATTTCGTTAAGTATATGTGGATAGTTAGAATGCCTCCCCTATATCTAAGGGGTTAACTTCATGTGTGAGCTGTGAGTTTCTTTCTAGGTAGTTTTCTACATCAATTCACTTCACACACGTGTTCGAGGCCACGGACATAGGTGGGGGTGAGATCACCTCAGGGCCGACTCCGCCCCAGCAAGATGGAATGATCTCCTCATCCAATCGGGAGTGAGATCACCTCAGGGCCGACTCCGCCTCAGCAAGATGGAATGATCCCCTCGTCCAATCGGGGGTGAGATCACCTCAGGGCCGACTCCGCCCCAGCAAGATGGAATGTTCTCCTCGTCCAATCGGGAGCGAGATCACCTCAGGGCCGACTCCGCCCCAGCAAGATGGAATATTCCCCTCATCCAATCGGGGGTGAGATCACCTCAGGACCGACTCCGCCCTAGCAAGATGGAATGTTCGCCTCGTCCAATCGGGGGTGAGATCACCTCAGGACCGACTCTGCCCCAGCAATTAGGAATGTTCCCCTCGTCCAATCGGGGAAGAGATCATCTCAGAGCCGACCCCGTCCCAGCCAGATGGAATGTTCGCCTCGTCCAATGAGGGAAGGACACCGATCTCCCGACCAATCTGGAGGCGAGTTACCTCAGAGGGATAAGAAGGGTGGCGAGCTGTCTCAGCAGCGGTCTGGTCTTGTACGGGGTTCCTTGGTGGTCGGTGGTCGTGCTGGTGCTCGTGGTGGTGGAGGTGTTTCCTGGTGCTCATGTCGTCGATCGTCGTTCGTGGCAGCCAGGATCGTGGGCTCGTTGGATTCGGATTTGTGGGTTCGAGTCCCACCGTGGTGGGTTGTGTTGGAGCGCTTGAGCTGGGGATCCCTGTTCCCATCCACAGACTCCGAGCTCCACAAATGGAATCAGACAAAAAGACCCTAACCGCGCGGTTGAAATATTGGCGTCCATGGTCCATTAAGCGACCCGTTGACCTCGGAGTTATCCGGAGTGACGACCTTCAATTCCGGTGTTCGGTGGGAGACGGCCCAACTGCTCCATCTAGCGGTCGTCCTCGCCACCGAACCCGGCACCACAACAGTATTACGTCTCAAGCCCCCATCAATCGCTGTACAAAAGTAACATATTTTCACCTTGTTGCAATTTTTCATTCACCAGGGATGCAGCTGAGTGTGACTGATTGAAGTTACTACTTAAATTGCATTCAAATCTGCACACCATATAGATTTTTTTTGAAGTGTACATTGTACCTCCTTAGAATAACATTTATTTGAAGCAGAATATGTAATTATTAAGATACATGCCATACCACCTAGTACATTTTCCCTCCTATTCAAATTGTTAAAAAGAGTTCTGTACTTTCAATGATATGTTTCATGTTCTGATGGTGCTGATAATAAAAAGTTAACATGAAACACCACACGAGTGCAATAAATCAGTACCTGGGCAATGATGCAACATAATATCTAAAATCATCCTGTATCATGTCTATCAACATCAGAGCTCTTGATCCAGAGATATTGTTGTAGTGCCGGATTCGGGGGCGAGGAATGACCGCTAGATAGAGCAGTTGGGCCGTCTCACCTCTGAACACCCAGAATTGAAGGTCATCACTCCGGATAACTCCAAAGTCGACGGGTCGCTTAATGGACCGTGGACGCCAATACTTCGACCGCGCGGTTAGAGTCTTTTTGTCCGATTCCAATTTACCTAATTAGCCACGCGGTCTAGCTACCGGGGAAGCCACACCCTTGGCCGGGTTTGTCCAAACAGAGTCACTGTTACCGACTCGATCCGGCATAACCGAGCGGAAATTACCAAAGCCGCACCGGTCCAAATAACAATTTACGGCACAATCGGCCTCCCTAATTCTCAAGTTCGAACCATACTGGGTCAATGAAAGAAAACAGACAACGAACTGGAACATTTAACAGTTATTTATTTACAATAGGCAATAGGGAGGGAAACAAAGAGCAGACTCAATCACGAATATTAATGCAAGTAAATGTACAATGGCAATCACTCAACAGTTCTACTTACAAGACTGGCCACAGATGGACACACACACCCAAAAAGAAATGGAGCTGGCTGGCCTTTATTGGACCCTCCAGCCACGGAGGATAGGCAAGCTGGCGGTCAGAGTCTGGTGGGGTACCTGGCCACCTTGTGCGGTTTTACCGACTCGCACTTGTGGAGCTCGGAGTCCGTCGACAGGAACGGGGATCCCCAGCTCAAGCGCTCCAAACACAACCCACCACGGTAGGACTCGAACCCATGAACCGGAATCCAATGGGCGTAGCCAGGATCCTACGAACGACCCGGCCAGCCACGAACGATGATCGACGACCAGGAGAGCCCAGCAGACCAGAAGCAAGGAGCGACCTCCAAGGAACCACACACACACTGGATACAGCTCGCGATCCTTCTTATCCCTCCCCCGTGCGGGGTGGAGGGATCCGCTCTCGGGTAACTCGCCTCTGGATTGGACAGGGCGTTTTCAGGTGTCGTGGTGGCCAGCCGTGATTGGAGAAGAAGGGGCGTGTCGGCGTCTCGGTGCTCCTCCCCCGAGAGAGACTCTTCTGTCTTCCCCAGTGTCGAGAGGGGAGACATTCTTCTTTGATAGGGCGGAGTCGGCCCTGAAGCGATGGAAACTCCGTCGATGTTCGTGGCCTTTTATGGCGCCGTGGTGTGAAGTGAAGGTTGGGCGGGTGGAGCGCTTGTTCGCCCGCAGAGTGGGAGGAGGAGTGTGAGGGGGTTGGCAGATTTAAAGATGTAAAAAACCTGACTATAAAAGAAACCCGCAGCGCACACATGAAACTAACCCATTAGACATAGGGGAGGGATTCTAACTATCCACATATACTTAACGAGATAACTGAACTGTGGGACTGCTGACTGTGTGAATACAAATGGTTTCCAGATTCGTAACAATATTGCATTTGGACGCATTGTAACAACACATGAACCTTACTTACGTCCCACTTTCTTTCACTTCCTCTTAACCGTCATGTCCTACAATTCTCGATTCTTACGTGTGTGACATAAGTGTGACGAAGTGTGACGTCGACGTGCCACACGTGCCTCATGATGGAAGAATACAAGGGCAGGATCATCTTGTGGTGCAACCGCTCGGAGTACAACAACTCTGCACGTGTGGGGATGTCGAGGACAGACGCCATGACGATTCAATGAAAGTGCAAACTCGACGACACGGGACTAAAGTACACTCATGTACTCTGGGAACATCGAATTCGCGATTGGAGCAGCATCCGGGAACTTCACCTCAATCTGCTCCCGAAAATGGCGTTTTATCACGTTTGGTGTGAGGTGATCCGGTCAGGCATGCGCAGTGCCATCAATACACAACCAGATTCGAGGATTAATTGTAATAAACAACCGGTAAACGATAATTAAAACAACAACAACAACCAAATGTTGGAGGCGCGAAGCATGCCGGGATATTGTGAAGCCACGCCTCCTCTCCCATTGTGTGTGTTATTTAATTAACCGTTAAACGATGACTCGTTCATGTAAACGTCGACACCCTGAAAACGTGACGTGTGCCGTCTTCTAATTAAACCAAAATTAAATTAGGAACACGTGGTTATTTGATTTGCGGGAAAAAACGCGGTTCAAGGAGGTTCGAGATATTAAAATGATTATTTGTGTTCGACGATCCTCGTTTTACAAACTCTTGAGGATGTTTATGTGCTGTGTCACGTGATTGGGTTTTCGTATATCATGCCTCGCCCGCTAGGGGTGGCAGGAGTGTGCTTCTGGTCGCGCAATAAAGCGGAGTAGATGGTGGCACGCGTGCTTCTTGCGTCCCACCGCACCTCGTACACTCTAGTTGGCGACGAGGATGGTTGAATACGGACTTATGCCCGTTTTCGTCGGAGACGTCTTCGGATTGTTTTCAGAACAATTGGGATGCTATTTCCACGCGAACGATGTGGTCGACGAGAGCAAGCAGAAGTCGATCTTGCTCGCTTCGCTTTCGCCGGAGCATTATCGACTACTGAGTGATTTGGTGGCGCCGGACAGGCCCTGGGATGACGAGCTGTCGTTTCGGGACATTGTGGAGAAAATGAAAGCACACATGGCGCCGGAGAAGTCATTGCAGCTCGCTCGATTCCAGTTCGATCGCCTCTCGAAAGGTGCGGAGGAACGCGCCGCTGAGTTCGTGGCGCGGATTAAGCGTTCTTCCGTGGCCTGCAAGTTCACGGCGGGGGAGCGGCCAGCTCGGCTCAGAGATCGTTTTATTGCTGGTTTACGAGATGCGAAGATGGTTTCGGCGGTTTTACGGCTGAAGGGTGAAGCCATTACATTCGACTCGGCGGTCAGCACGGCTACGGCGGTCGAGCAGACTCGAGGGGATGTTCGAGCCATCACCGGCCACGCGGGGTCGCGAGCACCCCGGGACGCGCGCACGACCTTCGGTGCGGGTCGGACGTCGCCACGCGGCCGCACATGCGGCAAGGTGACCCCGCGGATGTGTTTGGGATGCGGAGGTCGACACCTGTGCCGTGCATGCCCGTATAAAGGCAACGTGTGTTTGAATTGTCACAAGGTGGGTCATCTGACGCGTGTGTGCCGTGGGGCGCCGGCCACCGTTAAGGTCATGGACGGCAATGTGCGAGGCGACCCGGGGCGGAACCGGCGGCCGTTGTTGAGCCTGTTTTCAATTGGCCCGGCGACGGCGCGCCCGATGACTGTGGAAGTCGAAGTGAACGAAACGCCGATCACGTTTCAGGTCGATACGGGAGCGGCTGTGTCGATCATAGGTGAACAGACCGCACGTAGACTCAACGGCCAGAAGCTTATCAGGTCAAACCTCACGCTATTCACGTACACCCGCGAGAAGATAACACCAGTCGGGATGGCAGACGTGTCTGTGCGGTACCAAGGCCAGGTCACCACGCTTCGGGTGTACGTCGTGCGGGGGAGGGGGCCGTCTCTCCTCGGCCGAGATTGGCTGGGCCGCATCAGGCTAGACTGGGCCACAGTTCACCTTGTGCAACCCGTGCCAAGCCGGTGGGAGGATCAGTTGGAGGAGATTCTTCAAAGACATCAAGGTTTGTTTTGCGACGACCTTGGGAAACTCAAGGGCATGGAGGCAAAGCTCTTCCTGAAGGAGGTGGTGGTTCCTCGGTTTTGTAAACCGCGTCCGGTGCCGTATGCCCTGCGGGACAAGGTCAAGGGTGAACTGGATAGGCTGGAGGCCTGTGGAGTGATCGAACGGGTGTCGTGCTCGGATTGGGCCACCCTGGTTGTCACGGTGCTGAAACGGAATTGAGACGTCCGATTGTGCGGGGACTTCAAATCCACGGTTAACCCGGGGCTCAGCGTGGAGCAATATCCATTGCCGTCGATCGATGAAATATATGCGTGATTGGCGGGGAGTCAATACTTCACGAAGCTAGACCTGCGTGATGCATATTTTCACCTTCCGATGGATCCCGGGAGTAGCGAACTTTTGACAATCAACACGTGTCAAGGGCTCTATCGATATACCCGACTCTGTTTTGGGATTGCTTCAGCCCCGGCCTTGTGGCAGAAAGCCATGGATCAGGTTTGCATTGGCCTGCCCGCTCAGACCTACCTGGACGATGTGCTCATTGTGGGGAAAACGGTGGACGAGCACCTTGCGAACATTGCCCGATTGCTGACAAAGCTAGAAGCGTGCGGCCTGCGCTTGAACAGGGACAAGTGCGCGTTCTTCAAGCAGCGCTTGGAATACCTCGGGCACATCATCACGCCGGAGGGGCTGTTGAAAGGTCCTCGGAAGGTGGAGGCGATTCAACACATGACTGCCTCGCGACAAGACGCAGCTGCGCTCATTCATTGGTATGGCCCAGTATTACCAAAGGTTCGTGCGCGGGCTCAGCTCACAACTTGCACCGTTAACACGTTTGCTCAGGAAGAACGAGCGCTGGGCTTGGGGGCCTGCACACCAGGCGTCGTTTGACCGCGTCAAGCGGCTGCTCACAGAGGATACGGTCCTCGTGCACTACGAGCCTGCGCGTCCACTCCTATTGGCATGCGACAGCTCTGCATATGGCATCGGGGCAGTGCTCTCCCACAGGATGGACGATGGTTCCGAGCGGCCTGTTTGTTTTGCATCCCGGACCCTGTCCGCAGCAGAGCGGGAATATGCCCAGATCGAGCGCGAGGCTCTCAGCCTCGTCTGGGGTGTGCGGAGGTTTCATCAATACCTGCTGGGGTGGCATTTCACTTTGCAGACGGATCACAAACCGCTTCAATTCATCCTGAGACCCGAACGCGGGGTGCCGGTGGTAGCAGCCGCGCGAATACAGCGGTGGTGTCTGTTTTTGGTGCTTACGATTATGATATTCAGTTCCGAAGCACCGAGAAGCATGCTAACTGCGACGGGCTCTCATGCTTGCCGTGTGCGGAGGGTCCAGCGGCGTCTGAGTCGGCCGACCGGGTCGATGTGTTCGCGCTGGGCCAGGTCCAAAGTGGGTCGATCACGGCCAGACAGGTCGCGGTGGAATCGGCTCGTGATCCGGTGCTCGCCCGTGTCGTCCAGGTGATTTCTACGGGGAATTGGAGCGATCTGCCTTCGACACCGGCATTTCAACCTTTCACGTCACGCGCAGCGGAGCTGTCGTTGGTCCAACGGTGCGTTATGTGGGGAATGAGGACGGTGATTCCACTGAAGTTCAGGCTGCGGTGTTTGGAAGAACTGCATGTCAGTCACCTTGGCATCGTGAAGACCAAGAGTCTTGCTCGTAGCCTGTTGTGGTGGCCGGGGTTGGACAAAGACACTGAGTAGTTGGTTAAGCGTTGCGCCACGTGTCAAACAGATGCTGATAACCCGCGTCGAGCTTCGGGATGATGGCCTACCCCAGTCAGAGCCTGGCAGAGGGTCCATGTAGATTTTGCGGGGCCGGTTAATGGCAAAACGTTTTTGATTGTGATCGATGCATTCTCTAAATGGCCAGAGGTTGTAGTAATGCAGCATACATCAGCAAACATTACAGTAGAGAAACTGCGGACGATCTTTGCTAATAAAGGATTACTGGAGATCCTGGTCTCTGATAGCGGTCCGCAGTTCATCGCGGGTGTATTTGATGAGTTTATGCGCCAAAATGGTATTCGACATCTAAGGTCCGCACCGTATCATCCTGAGACGAATGGGCAGGCTGAGTCGTTTGTTAAGATGTTGAAACGGGCTTTGCGCAGGGGGGGAGGGGGTGTTGCACTTGTGCAGACGGTGGTCGATGTCTTTTTGCTCCATTACAGGAACGCAACTCATCCTGTCACGGGTGATTCGCCTGCTATTCGTCTCTATGGACGGGCATTTCGGTCCAGACTGGATTTGCTGCGACCTGGAGGGTCGGGGAGTGGGGCGGTGTCGCGTCCGACGCTGCTCCGCGGCTTCGATGTGGGGCAGCGGGTAATGGTGCGCGATTATTTCCACAGTTCCAAATGGGTGCCGGCTGTGGTCTCGGTGGTACTGGGGCCGGTGTATTGCATGGTGCGGACTGATGGTGAGGAAGTGTGGAAGCGGCACGTGGACCAAATGCATGATCGCTGTCCAGCGTCACCCCCACACCCCTCCGGGCCGAACGATGTGGGACCCCCACCTGTAATGTCGCCGAGGCCAGACGTTATATCGCCAGGGCCGGATGTGCCGACGCTCAGGGGGTCTTCGCCTGATTCTGTCCTGCCCGGGGACGTCGGGCAGGCTGGTCGGCCAGGGGCGGTTGTTATTGTGGATGGCGCGAGTCCGGCGAGGGTGTCACCTGGACCGAGCCGGGAGGCGTCTGAGCCTGGGCTGTCTGGCGGCGCTGCCCGTCCGAGGTGGGTCAGGGTGCTGCCGCGGTACTTGGAGGATTATGAGTGTTGATTGGTTTCAGGTGGTCATGTTATGCTTGTCCTTTCATCATTTGACTTGTCATTTTACGAGGGGAGGAGTGTGTTGTATCACGTGATTGGGTTTTCGTAAATCATGCCTCGCCCGCTAGGGGTGGCAGGAATGTACATCCGGACGCGCAATAAAGCAGAGTTGATGCTGACACTCTTGCTTCGCGTGTTCCACTGCACCTCGTACACCATAGTTTAAAGGGAATTTAAACAATGACGTTTTTACAAGATTTCCTGTCGTGGAAACGCTCAACAAATTCTCCAATGAATTGTGACCTCGCTTCGGCTCGACGGGACGAGAAACGGTGGGAATGTGAGTGTTTGAGTGAGAAGAAACACAGCGAGTGGGATCCCGAAACACGTTTTCAACGACGTCGTCTTTTACTCCAGAAAACAAACAACCAAACGGGATTACCCGGCAATCCTGACTTGAACACCTCAACTAGCTCCAAATGAGGGATTTTACTGTGTGGTACTCCACCTTAACTAGCTGTACATAAGGGATTTTACCATGTGGTACTATACCTTAACTGGCTCTACATAAGGGGTTTTACCATGTGGTACTATACCTTAACTAGCTCTACATAAGGGATTTTACCATGTGGTACTATACCTTAACTAGCTCTACATAAGGGGTTTTACCATGTGGTACTATACCTTAACTAGCTCTACATAAGGGGTTTTACCATGTGGTACTATACCTTAACTAGCTGTACATAAGGGATTTTACCATGTGGTACTATACCTTAACTCGCTCAACATAAGGGATTTTACCATGTACGAGTATTACTGAGTGTGTCAAAATGGTTGGTGTGATGCGTCTAGTGTGGTAGTTCAGTGTAGCTTCCACCGCTGACTAGTAGTAATGTGAAAAGGAGAGCAGAGTGTGTAAGCCTTTCCCTGTCAGTACATAGCCTCTCCATCAGCAAGCCTCATGTAGTCCCTCCTCGAGGTGACACACGCAAACTGAGCACCTTGCGGGCTCAGGCTAAACTCCAAGGGACACGGAAGAGATCTGGCTCGAGATATGTGGCATGGAAGCCCTCCGGCGTGAGGACGTGCCCTGGTGCCCATGAACCAGATCTCGAGCTATAGGTAAGTATCCCCATTTCCTTGTGGGGGTCTTGGGATAGACCAAGACTAAGGGAGCAAACCCTGACAGAAAACCCGGAGTGGACCCCCAAAGGTGGTTACGTGGTAGTTTTTCTACACATCTCTGGCAACTCCTGCAATCAAACTGGTGCCAAACGTCATGTCCTGCACTCCCTTGGATTCCGCCAGCAAGGTCGAGAGGGGGATTCTGATGCTTGGGCAACCCATGATCTCCACACACCCTGCCCAGGCATGCGCCATAACATTTTGAGATATCATGCTATATATTGTTTTTGTTCCTGCTATATATTGTTTTTGTACATGCTATATATTGTTTTTGTACATGCTATATATTGTTTTTGTACATGCTATATATTGTTTTTGTACATGCTATATATTGTTTTTGTACATGCTATATATTGTTTTTGTACATGCTATATATTGTTTTTGTATATGCTATATATTGTTTTTGTACATGCTATATATTGTTTTTGTATATGCTTTATATTGTTTTTGTATATGCTATATATTGTTTTTGTATATGCTATATATTGTTTTTGTATATGCTTTATAGTGTTTTTGTTCCTGCTATATATTGTTTTTGTTCCTGCTATATATTGTTTTTGTATATGCTTTATATTGTTTTTGTATACTAGTGCGGGCCCATAGGTGCGGCCAGTAAGTGCAGCTTCGTTCCTTCGCTCTCGTAAACGACGACTGGATTGGGGAATTGTTTCAATTAGATCGGACCAACCGTATCACAAATGGCCATAACTTGGGAAACATACTCAGGTCCCCAGTGTCAATTGTCACGTCGTATCAAACGAAGAAGAATAAGAATTGTGACGCCCCTCTCTCTCGCCCCCCTCTCTCTCGCCCCCTCTCTCTCTTGCCCCCTCTCTCCCCCGAGTCTCGCTCCTCCTCTCTCGCCCCCTCTCCCGTCCCCCTCTCTCGCATTGTGACGCCCCCTCTCTCTCACCCCCTCTCCCTCCCCGACCCTCTCTCTGTAAATTTATTCACAAATGTCGACCAAGCACAACAATTAATTCAAACCTTGGGAAAAAACAGCTTTCAAACCCTTGGGAAACGGCTCTTTCCCTTGGGAAAATTCAAACCTTGGGATCAATAATTTGAAAAATTAATTCAAACCTTGGGAAAAAACAGCTTTCAAACCTTGGGAAACACTTGGGAAACAGCTTAAACGGATGAAGAAGGATATCAAACCTTGAAAAGGCACATACTCAGGTCTCCAGCGTCGATTGTGACCTCCTACCAAACGAAGAAAAAGAATTGTGATGTCAATCGTGCAAAAAAACAAATAAATAAACATTAATTGTGACGTCATAGCACTGTCTTGTCATTGGTTGACAGATAAATGGCCGTAACTTGGGAACCGCTTGTCCGATTAATATCAAACCTTGAAAAGGCACATACTCAGGTCCCCAGCATTGATTGTGACTTCATACCAAACGAAGAAAAAGAATTGTGACATCAATCGTGCAAAAAAAAACAAAAAAAACATTACTTGTGACGTCATTCGTGATGTCATAGCACCGTGCCTTGTCATTGGTTGACAGATAAATGGCCGTAACTTGGGAACCACTTGTCCAATTAATATCAAACCTTGAAAAGGCACATACTCAGATCCCCAGCAATATACCTGGCAAGTTTCAATCAGATCGGACTGGTGGTCGTCGAGAAACGGCAGTCGCAGACAGACACACATACAGAGATTGCTGGAATTATAGATAGATGCTATATATTGTTTTTGTATATGCTATATATTGTTTTTGTCCCTATGTCTCAATCACTCAAACAAAATTCTTGGATCTGGATTTTAACCAAAAACGAATCAATTCTTCCCGACCACACACCCAAACTGTCCACTAAATTTCGTCGAAATCCATCCTTAACTTTATGAGATATTCTCAAACAGACATACAGGGGTGAAAATATAACATCCATCTACCTTTGGTGGCGGTGGTAATGAGTGAATGATGGAATTGTCAGCAATAGACTGGTGAGACTTAACATGTGGACTCGAATCTGGGACCTAACTTGTAGCATCAGACTAAAATACCCAATTTGGTGTCCGTTTGTTTTCCTGCGATACATTCGGTGTTTGTTTTACTCATCATTCTGGTGTCAGCGGCGTGATCCACGATCTCTCCGTGACACCTGGTGACAGGGTTTCGTTTTTTGATTGCAGGTGTTACCTGGTGACAGGGTTACCTGTTGGGTTGGTTTTAATTAACTATCTGCAATTTCTTCTGAGCGAATTCCATCAATTTTGACCGATGGTTGCCATGGACACGGCCATTTTGGAACAAAAACTGCATTTTAAAAACATTTTGAAAAAAGAGTAATCAGATATTGCAGACCCTCACTCACCAGGACTTGTTTTGTGTGGTGTTTGTGTAGTTTTGTGGAGTGTATTTTGTATGGTGTTTGTGTTCCGTAATTAAGTAAAAAATCTATCTTATTCCAGCAATCTCTGTGTGTCTGCGACCGCTGTTTCTCGACAACCACTGGTCCGATCTAATTGAAACTTGCAGGAATATTGCTGGGGACCTGAGTATGTGCCTTTTCAAGGTTTGATATTAATCGGACAAGCGGTTCCCAAGTTACGGCTGTGGTGAATTAACGTGAATCGAGGGACATGACGCGGGATCACATGTTGTGCGTCTCGCGTATAAGGGGATGTCTCTCTGCGGCACGAGTGATTGTCCCCGGGGCATTGCTATTGACATCGGCTGTCCACTTGATGCTCGTTAACTGAAGGTGCTCATTGACTGGTGAGAATGGAGATTATATCGAACTCCGTGCTTACGCGGATTTAGTCTGCAATGGTTAACTGCACATGTATACGTTACTGCTTATGTACTCCTAGCTGAACCTGTATTTCCTGGTGAGCCCACAGAAGCGGCTCCAATCAAATGGAATAAAGCCTAAACTCTGAAGGTTCATCTCTCGCTCTCATTTCAATTTATTCCATTTGATTTTCTCGGCTCTCTCAACCAAAGATGGACAAGATCTACAAACCAGAGAGGTTCGACGCAGACCCGAACGCGACTGACGCAGAAATGAAATGGTCACATTGGTTCTGCTCCTTCTCACACTATCTGACCATCATCGCGGAGGGAGCTGACAAATTTGCCGCTCTCGTGAATCATGTCTCGCCCGGCGTGTACAGGCTCTTCTCGGGGTGCGACACTTACGAAGCAGCGATCGACGTGCTGCAGGCGCTCTACGTGAAGCCCAAGAACGAGGTATACATACGACATCTTCTCAACACACGCAAGCAAGCAGCCGGGGAGACAATCGATCAGTTCCTGCAAGCTCTGAATCAGCTGGGAAAAGACTGCAGCTTCCGGGCGGTAAGCGCCGAGGAACACCGAAAGGAAGCGACCCGGGAGGCATTCATCCAAGGACTCAGATCAGCCCACATACGGCAACGCTTACTAGAGAAAGCGCAACCCACTCTTGACAAGGTAGTCGATCAGGCTCGAGCGATGGATACGGCTCAGCAGCAATCTGAGTCATTTGGGACACCGATGCTGCTCATGAACGCTGCTACGATGGGAACCCAAGGAACCCCACTGGCACAGACACAGCCAGACATGAGGGATGGAGAAACACCCGAGGAGCCGGATACCCAGACCTCGTCAAACTCCTCAGCAACTGCTCCGGTCGGTAAATGCTTCTTTTGTGGGTACAAAAGGCATCCTCGTCAAAAATGTCCCGCCAGAGATGCCACATGCATGAATTGCGACAAGAAAGGGCATTATGCCAGGGTATGTAAATCTACTCTAAGGAGGAATAAACCCACTTCTGCGGCTCTCTACTCGCAAAATAAATTGACTGCAGCCTCCCCGGGGAATCTATCCAAGGCTATCATCAACGTGCGAATTAACGGGCATATGGCTGAGGCACTGATTGATACCGGTAGCTCTGAAAGTTTCGTCAATAGCTCGCTAGTGAAGGGCAGGAAATGGGTAATCCACCCGACTGACAATACGGTATGCATGGCCGCCACCTCACTACAATCCCGCGTACGAGGGTACTGCAATGTTGAATTGGACGTAAAAGGGTACACGCATCGGGATGTAAAGGTGCTGGTGCTTCGTGATTTGTGCGCAGACGTAATTCTGGGTCATAATGTCCTCAAGCAGCACACGAGTGTCGAAATACCCTTTGGAGGAAGCAAGCCTCGTCTAATTTTAAATGCGTTGACCACCGCGGAGGTGACGTCCCCCCAGCTGTTCGCTAACTTGTCGCCGGTCTGCAAACCGATAGCGATCAAATCAAGCGGCGATATACCACTGCTGACATGAATTTCATCACTTCGGAAACCAAGCGATTACTGGAGGAGGGAATTATAGAACCGAGCGATTCGCCATGGCGCGCACAGGTGTTAGTAACCAGCAGTCAGAACCATAAGAAACGGATGGTTGTCGATTATTCCCAAACGGTCAATCGCTTTCACCCAACTCGACGCCTACCCCCTGCCGCGCATAGATGAGATGGTCGAACGCGTGGCCAATTATAAGGTATTCAGTACCATCGACTTGCGAAGCGCCTATCATCAAATTCCCATCCGAGAGGAAGACAAACCGTACACTGCATTCCAGGCAGGGCGGCGCCTCTACCAGTTCAGAAGGATACCATTCGGTGTCACGAATGGAGTAGCTTGCTTCCAACGGGTTATGGACGACATCATCTCAGATGAAAACCTCGAAGACACTTTTGTTTACGTGGATAATGTCACAGTGTGCGGTAGGGATCAGAGGGAACATGATAGGAATCTGGACAGATTCTTGAGCATTGCTGGAAAATATAATCTGACTCTCAACTACGAGAAATGCGTATTCTCGGCAAGGTCAATTGACCTTCTCGGCTACACGATAGCCGACGGCACAATTAAGCCTGATCCTGAGCGATTGCGCCCGCTCCGTGAGCTTCCACCACCTCAGGACTTGCAAACAATGCGCCGGGTGATCGGGATGTTTGCTTACTATGCAAGATGGATTTCGCAATACTCCGAGAAAATACATCCCCTAGTGCATTGCAAAAACTTTCCACCAGATGCCGCTGTCGTAAAAGCTTTCCACGATCTCAAGGATGATATCAGTAAGTCCGTGGTTTTATCGATCGACAGCTCGGTGCCCTTCGTGGTGGAGACCGACGCTTCAAATCACGCCATAGCTGCTACACTTAATCAGTCTGGGCGGCCGGTCGCTTTCTTCTCGAGAACTCTCTCTAGAAGCGAGCAGAGACACTCGGCAATAGAGAAGGAGGCGTACGCCATCGTCGAAGCGCTGCGTAAATGGAGACATTATTTACTGGGAAACCACTTCACGCTCGTTACGGACCAACGATCCGTGGCTTTCATGTTTGATGGGAAAAATAACGGGAAAATTAAGAATGAAAAAATTATGAGATGGCGGATAGACCTAGCTTGCTACAGGTACGACATTGTTTACCGGCCCGGGAAAGAAAACCCTGCTGCAGATACCTTCTCCCGGGTCTACAGTTCGGCAACAATCAGTCAGGCTTTGCAAGACCTCCATGTGTCTCTGTGCCACCCAGGGGTAACCAGGATGGCACATTTCGTACGCAGACAAAATCTTCTCTATTCTGTTGAAGATATTAAACAAATGAATGCTTCATGCCCTGTTTGTGCTGAACTAAAACCCAGATTCTATGGCGCGGCTTCTGGCAGACTGATCAAGGCTACTTCCCCCTTCGAGAGACTAAACATCGACTTCAAAGGGCCCCTACCGACCGAAACAGACAACAGATACATATTCACCGTTGTTGATGAATATTCAAGGTTCCCTTTCGCGTTTCCGTGCTCGGATATGACCTCGGGCACTGTCGTAAAATGTCTCTCTGACCTCTTCGCTATGTTTGGGAGACCTTCGTACATACATTCAGACAGAGGGCCGTGTTTCATGTCGGCCGGGCTAAAACAATTCCTATTAGAGCACGGCATAGCAACTAGTCGAACGACGGGTTACAACCCACAGGGAAACGGGCAGGTGGAACGGTATAATGGAGTAATTTGGAAAGCCGTAACTCTGGCGCTGAAATCGAGAGGACTGGGCCCCGAGCGATGGGAGGTTACTCTTCCTGACGCTCTGAATTCAATACGCTCTTTGCTCTGCACGTCCACAAATGCCACTCCTCACGAACGTATGTTTACTCACCAACGACGTTATGTTGACGGTCAAACGGTGCCCAACTGGCTGACCCACCCCGGTACAGTGTTCATGAAACGCCCGGTACGACAAAGCAAGTATGAACCGCTGGTGGAGGGGGTCGAAATCATTGACACTAATCCAGAGTATGCTCATGTCAGGCTCTCAGATGGCAGGGAGACCACTGTGTCGGTTCGCCATCTGGCTCCCTCAGGTACTCCTCCCGCCGGTACACCACCTCCTGGCACTCCTCCTTCTGACATTTCCCCCCCAGGAACTCCGCCAGGCGACGGGGCTGCCGCGTTCCACCCGAGAGCGATCGAGGAGTCATCCCCGGCACAAGTCGAGGCTCACCAAGAGGATCGGGAGTCTCCCTCAAGTGAAACTGCCGTTTACTCCCGGAGAGGTCGACGAATAAGGCCCCCTCGACGACTCAATCTGTAAAGGGGATTATCGGCATTCTCGCTGCTCATGCTCCTATATGCCCATTATATCATATATCGATGCTCATTTCCATGCTCCTACAACTCAAAATAATCACTGCTTGGCATGTATGCTTCTGTAGATCTATTAGTCCGCGTTGCTTGAAATGTATACTCCTATAGTGCTAAAGCAATCATGGTGTGTAAGATGGGCCCCTAGTTACATTTTAAAGGTGGGGAGAATGTGGTGAATTAACGTGAATCGAGGGACATGACGCGGGATCACATGTTGTGCGTCTCGCGTATAAGGGGATGTCTCTCTGCGGCACGAGTGATTGTCCCCGGGGCATTGCTATTGACATCGGCTGTCCACTTGATGCTCGTTAACTGAAGGTGCTCATTGACTGGTGAGAATGGAGATTATATCGAACTCCGTGCTTACGCGGATTTAGTCTGCAATGGTTAACTGCACATGTATACGTTACTGCTTATGTACTCCTAGCTGAACCTGTATTTCCTGGTGTGCCCACAGAAGCGGCTCCAATCAAATGGAATAAAGCCTAAACTCTGAAGGTTCATCTCTCGCTCTCATTTCAACGGCCATTTATTTGCCAACCAATGACAGAAGACGGTGCGATGACATCACGATTGACGTCACAATTCTTTTTTTTTTTTGCACGATTGACGTCACAATTCTTCTTCGTTTGATATGACGTCAAAATTGATGCTTGGGAACCTGAGTATGTGCCTTTTCAAGGTTTGATATTGTTACGGTTGTGGAAATTCGCAAACCACCATTCAGGTCCCGTAGGTGAGATATCTCTAAGTACATGTGTAGTTAGCCCCAAACCTGTTGCTTAGAGGGAATAAATGTGATTCATTCGGGCTGCGACCCTTTGAGATAGCAGTTTTTCGGTTCTATCTTTATTTTGAACCAACCACGAACCAACCGCCATCACACAACAACCACCAACCACAACGCCGCTTCACAACAACAACGCCAACAGCCATGACCTTTACCTTCACAACTCGCTCCCGCAAACATCACATCACCGCCATTCCAAACAGCACCATGGCCATAAACCACCACCATAAACCCTCCACCACCTTCACCTCTCCTCCTTCGACCGCCATTCCCGCTCCACCTGTGAGCACCGAGCGTCAGGCTGTCCTGGGCTCGTACGGGACGCGCGCTGAGCCGCGAGTGCAAAATGCGGCCTTTCCGAGAAGAATTCGGATCAGGAATGCTACACGCCCACTTCTGATCCGTCCAATCAACAAGCGCGGGGCGGTTTGGCCCCGCCTCCAGGCACGTCGGTGTAGAATCGAGATATGCAAATTCTAGGATCGGGGAGGTTCACGCCCCTTTTTCTCCGTCCAATGGGCGAGCGTGGCTCCACCCCCGAGCTCGTTCTGATCCAGAAATTTGCATATGGGTTCTCCTGCCGGCCTATAAAGCGCCGAGCGCGGGGCGAATCTGGGTCAGTTTTGGAGAGCAGAGTGTGGCAGCGGCAGAGTGTGGCAGCGGCAGAGTCGGTTTGGGTCGAGTTGGTCTCGGTCGAGTCGGTTTGGGTCGAGTCGGTCTCGGAAGAGTCGGTTTGGGCAGAGTCGACCTCAGAAGAGCGGAGAGTGTTTTGGGCAGAGTCGGGTTGGAGCGCGGAGTGGAATCGGGAGGCGAGGACGTACAGGTGGTTTGCTGCAGTCGGCTGAGGAGAATTGGGGAAGAGACCGAGGGGCTTGGGTCCGAGGCAAGGAAGACTGCGGTCGGCGACGAGGTCGCGGTTGAATCGCTCGTCACGGGACCCAAGCAAGCCAGCTATCCTCTTTCCCCAGAGCATCAACAATCCCCCCCTTTTTTCCCCCGCGCTGAGATAGTGCGAAAAGGGGGCCCCGTTCCCACCCCACTCCAAGCAGTGCCAACGGAACCGGCGAAGGAGCACGAAGTCGGGGCACCGCCGCGCTGCCACATTTGCGGCTCATCACAAAGACACGGGTAGGATCCACCCGGTCTCGCGGAACTGACCGCTCTTTCAGGTCCCGCGCAAATATTGGCCCACAGGCCCCGTCTGCCCCCTTGTCTTTGAGGGTGGCCTTTTCTTTTGCTTTTGAGTAAATGTGCTGTTGGCGCCGTCTGTAAGGTAAAACTGTGTAAGTGTTGCCGTGTGTACGCGTAGTCGGTTTTAGATCTGCATTGTTGTGTTTCTTTTGTTGCAATTGCTTTATGTGCATTCTGTTTAATTGTATATGTTTTAGATCTGCATTGTTGTGTTTCTTTTGTTGCAATTGCTTTATGTGCATTCTGTTTAATTGTATATGTGTGCTTTCCGTGTGCCGTGGAATAAATGTGCATCATGTTGAACTGTTTTCCTGTTTCGCTTCGTCTTTTCTTTAATTGAATCTCCATCTTGCTTCACGTAAAGGGTTGGTGGTGGGCTTAATACGCCCGATAATTAATCGGAACCGTCGAGGCCGACGATAACACCGCTCGGTTATCCCGATAGTACGGAACGGATCGCTTAAGCGGCCCGTGTCCGGGGTCGACCTGCGGCGAGGTGCGATCGCCCAGTCTACCCTCCGCGTGGGTACTTAGGTAGGTCGAGTTTGGCGAACAACCCTATCCCACGCAGGTGGCCGATTGGCACGATCGTGGTGAGGCCGAAAGGCCCACCCGTGACTCGCTCCCGGCGTTAGTCCGAGAGGGTCACGACAGAATTGTCCGTCCGGTGGGCGACGTTCCGCGATTCGAGTCACGTGGCCGTTCGCACGCCGGCGGGCGCGAATTCGCAACACTGGTGACAGGAGTGGGATACAAACTCATCCCCCTCCTCGCGACACTGGTGTCGGAGAGCGGGAAAACGGGCTCTCCTGTCTCCAGCTAAATTCACGGGAATCGGTCCAGGGGTGAGAGGACCGACTCCCGATTCCCTCCAAATTACGAGCGATTCAAATTAACCCCTTACAAGAAATAAGATGGCGTCTCAAGGCAAGCGGGAGCCGGGGGTAGTAGGAATAAATGTAGAATGTGTAGAATCCATGGTCCAGGATGAAATCCCCGTGCAGGAAATGATGTTTGTGCAGGAACAATTTCTCCCTCGACCGAACCCAGAACCCGAAATGGGCGCGGCAGTGGCAGAGGCCGCGGTGTATGACACCTCTCCTCCCCCCCTCCGCCAAAACCCCCCGATCCTTGCCGAATCGGCTCAGCTGAGTGCACCCGACATGGTCCAGCTATAAACCATGCTGGCGGCAATTAATGCGAAGATGGATACAAACACAAATGAAATGAAAAAGGAAATAAAAGGCATGAACAAGCAAATGGAAACAAATGCGCAAGGAATGAAGGAAGAAATGAAAGAACTGCGGGGTGAGACGCAGAACATGGGCCGAAGCCTGCAGGCGGGCATGAAGGCAATAACCGGGGAGCTTAAAATGGCGACGCCACGTGTGGGGACGAACGAGCTGGGAGGGGGTGCAACGGCTGTCAGGCCCGCGGTGGAGGCGGGTGAGGACAAAATAATTTGGGAGACGTGTTGGGCGAGGGTCGTGACGGAAAAAGTGACGGTGACCGAGAGGGAAAAATTAAATGGGGAGACCAAAACGTGTGAGACGAGACACGAGGTGACGACAGAAAGAATAAAATGTATCGAGACACGGGAGATAGGATGAATTGGACGGGGTTAGAGACACGCACGCACACGCACACACGCACACACGCACACGCACACGCACACGCACACGCACACGCACACGCACACACACACACACACGTAGTGGAGGACAATGGGAGTGAGCTGGCGTACTGTGTGGAGACCCAGTGCGAGCAGCTGGATGGCCTCCTCCAGGAACGAGGGGAGGGAGTATGCTCCCTTGAAGCGAGTCACGACCAGGTGGGTTCGGTCGTGCTTTGCGAGGTTGAGGGGACGGGTGCTGTGGACAGGTGCACGGAAAGCTTGGGGGTATAGAGGCCCCGGAGCCCCTTGTGGGGACACGATTCCCCTGTGTGTTCACGAGTGTGGCGAAATGCGTGCTGCAACGCAAGCATAGCGCGGGTGCAAGGGCGTGTGTGAGAGCGACCGGGTGGGTGACAGAGACCCCGTGTGTGGATGAGACCCCAGGTGTGAGTGCGACCCTGTGTGTGAGTGGTGTGGTGGCAAGTGTGCCGAAGGGCGTGCTCCCAGCACGCCGTGTGTGGATGAGACACCGCGGGCGAGTACCCCCGCGTGTGTGAGTGGTATGGTTTGTGTGAGGGAAATGGCATGCGTGAGTGAGCGGCCGAGTGTGAGGGATACAGCGTGTGCAAGGTCGCTGTGTGTGAGGGAGATGTCGGTCGGCATGCGTGAGCATGCTGCCGTGTCTCCCGGTGTGAATGTAATGGAGTGGTGTGTGAGCGTCGTAATACGCAGGTGTGCGAGGTTGGAATGGAGACGACGACGGCGACAGAGGGACAAAAGCCGGGTAGCGGCTGTAGAGGTTTTGAGCACCGCGCCGGGTTCACACAGCAGCGAGCGCGAGGTCCGTGCTATGCAACGCACGAGGCCGCCACGTGCTCGCTTGCGGGAGTGAAGCCCGGTCCGGAAACGAGCGCGGTGAATGTTGCTGATCCCGCGACGGACAAAAGTTGAGGCAGGATTTCGGATTTGGACCGGACGGGTTCTCCACGCGGGCGTGTGTGTTAAGCTCCAACGGGCAGAGCACATGTGTTCGCGTGGGGACCCCTCAAGACGTGAGGCTTGTGTTTTTTTTATGCGCCGGGTGACGTCATGGCTGCGTGCATAGTTGGAATCCGGCAGGGGAGTGAAACCCTGCCGGATGGTACCGTCCAAGAGGGACAAGGGACGCGAACAGCTGCCATGACGTCTCGCCACAGGTGCGCGGCTGTGAATTGCCGCTTGTGTGCAGGTTGTGAGTTTCCACGCTGGTGCTGTGCGATGGAAAAAAAACAGCAAGCCTCGCTTTCGGGTGAACAGGATTCCCTGGGCAAGGGGTGGATGATCCCCTTGGCCAGGGCACAGGATGACACCAGCTAGGGGGAAGGGTTAGCTTAGCTAGACCGGCTCCATGGAGCAGGGGTAAGTCCTCATGGGGCCCATGGAATGGATTAGTTACAGGGATTGTAGTTGAGATTTAGGATGGGGAATGGATTTAAAGGGATTATTTGGAGACAGTGACTGGCAGTGAGTGTGTAGAGGGGACGTAGTTTAGCTACGTAGTGTTAAATGGAACGTGCTATAGTTTAAGGGACGACATGGGAGCACGAGTTAGGGGAGGTAGTTAGAAGGATGGCAGAGCTCAGCGGTGTGTGTGTTGAAGGGTTGTGAAGTGGAAATGTGTACATGTTGAGTGAGTGAGGCCAGCGGGTCTGTGTGAATGGAGCGAATGAGAAATGCATGGTGCGATGAGTGATTGGGGGGAGGAGTGACTCCCGCCCAAGGGACCCCCAGGGTCAGTGTAGAGTGAGTTAGGGGGTTAGTCAAATTGACAAAATGGAGGTCGTTTTGTTGTTGGTGGGAAAGTAGGCTCGAAACCCATTTGGAGGGGTGCAAGAGCCCTGTTGACGGGCTGGGAGCGTGGCTGCGAAAGGTGAGTATCGCTGAGTGGGTACCCCGGGCACCAGGCAAGTCGGCCGTAGTAGGCCAAGGGCCCATGGGGGGCCGGGATAGCATAGTGGACACGGGTGCGTCCGCTTGGTGCGGGGGCCCGGGGCACCATTAGCCGCGTGGGCAGTGTTGTGGGCACGGGTGACCCTTGGAAAGGGGCCCGGGAAGCCAGCCTGCCACGTGTGCGTTTCAGGGGAGGTGCCATGGGGGGCACTCCCCGGTGTTTAGGGAGCTGGTAGGCTCGGAGGCAGTGTAGTGCCCGGGGGTGCCATGGCCGGAGGATCGGCAGAGGGTAGTGCCTGCCAAGGGGAGCCACGCGTCCCAGCCATGAGACCGTGTGAGGGCACGGGAAGAAAATTGGGGGGGGGGGCGAGGCCCGAAATTGTAAGGACCCAACACAGGCGATGGGAATCTGGGTTTTTAGAACCAATAGCTTAAGCGAGAGGCGCTTGTTGAAAGCCCCGGGGTAGTTTAAAGGTAAATGGATAGGGTAGATTAGGAGATGTACCCCTCCGCACCATCCATCCCCTCGCTCTCGTTGTGGGCCGCTGGACCCACTTTGTGTTGTAGATCGCTGAACTCTGGGGAGGCCATTCTGAGGCTTCGTTGGGCCTCGACACAGGACGCTAGCTCTCCCTTATTCCCCTCTGGGAAGGGAACGTAGGGGTTGGGAGTAGGCTAGTAGACGATAGGTTAGCTGAACAAGGACGATGAAGGGGGTTAAGGGACGAATTTTATAGTGGGAGAAAGGAAAAAAAAATCAAAAATAAGTGGGGGCTAAATTGGGTTTTTTACAAATCAAGGGGGTGGGTATGGACAGTGACAGGCAAAGGCGATAGGTTGGGAGGGAGACCGTAGGGTAGGTCCGAGCCCGCCTTCCGAGTGGCCAGCACCACCGCACTCCCTCCACTGAACGGCAAAGGCTGGCCAGTTTCATCTGCCGGCTGTTTTGCTGCGAGGCCTGTACCGGCCGGATCGTCTGCAGCTGTTTTCTGCAAGGCCTGTGCCGGCCAGTTCGTCTGCCGGCTGTGTTTGCCTGCAGCGGCCTGGTTCTGCAGGCTTTGTTTGCCTGCTTACCTTTGCCATGCCATGCCCACGGCCCATGTTCACCAGCCCCCCGTTCAATTTTTGCTTTGCCCCCCCCCCCTGTTCATTTCAATGTGCGCCAGGATCAAGGTAACAGTTTGCAAGCTGCGAGAACTGCCCTGTTGGCAGCTACAACACAGGCCTGCAGTGGCGGCCCGTGCACCGTGTTTGCGTCCATCCATCCATCCATCCATCCGTTGTGTTCATTGCGTGTGCCGCTTGAGCTGGCACGGAGACTGTGTTTGTGCAGCCCGTGCACCGTTTTGTTGCTTGCGTCAGTGCCCGTTCAGTGTTCTGCAGGGACTGCCTTGCGGGCAGCCGCACCAGGAGACTGCGTTTGTGCAGCCCATGCACCGTTGTGGTTCACTGCGTTCAGTTCAAAAGGGAAGGCCTTGGACTGCGTGTGAGCAGCTGGCCACGTTCCCTGCCACCTGCATTGCTTGGGCCAGAGACTGCATGCGAGCAACCTGGCTCCCTGCGAACTGCTTTCTTTTTTGCAGAGTCCATTGATCCTGGGCCATAGTTTAGTGTAAAATTTGTAAGTTAAGGTTAAGATATACTGTACATATGAGTGCGCCCCCGGCATGCATGTCTTAGCGCCGGCAATTTTATTTAAGTCGTCCGTGTGAGTGGGTTTGTTTAGTTAGTTACTCACCCCTCAGGTTATTTATTTTGGGGACACGAATACCATGAATCCGTAGGTAAAACGTACTAGGGGGGAACTACACATGATGGCACACGAGAATTTGACGACTCGGGACGAGTCTGTAAAAAGGGGAGGGGGTAGTGTTACGGTTGTGGAAATTCACAAACCACCATTCAGGTCCCGTAGGTGAGATATCTCTGTAAGTACATGTGTAGTTAGCCCCAAACCCGTTGTTTAGAGGGAATAAATGTGATTCATTCGGGCTGTGACCCTTTGAGATAGCCGTTTTTCTGTTCTATCTTTATTTTGAACCAACCACGAACCAACCGCCATCACCCAACAACCACCAACCACAACGCCGCTTCACAACAACAACAACGCTAACGGCCATGACCTTTACCTTCACAACTCGCTCCCGCAAACATCGCATCACCGCCATTCCAAACGGCACCATGGCCATAAACCACCACCATAAACCCTCCACCACCTTCACCTCTCCTCTTTCGACCGCCATTCCCGCTCCACCTGTGAGCACCAAGCGTCAGGCTGTCCTGGGCTCGTACGGGACGCGCGCCGAGCCGCGAATGCGAAATGCGGCCTTTCCGAGGAGAATTCGGATCAGGAATGCTACACGCCCACTTCTGATCCGTCCAATCAACAAGCGCGGGGCGGTTTGGCCCCGCCTCCAGGCGCGTTGGTTTTGAATCTCGATATGCAAATTCTAGGATCAGGGGAGGTTCACGCCCCTTTTTCTCCGTCCAATGGGCGAGCGTGGCTCCACCCCCGAGCTCGTTCTGATCCTGAAATTTGCATATGGGTTCTCCTGCCGGCCTATAAAGCCCGAGCGCGGGGCAAATCTGGGTCAGTTTTGTAGAGCGGAGTGTGGCAGCGGCAGAGTCAGTTTGGGTCGAGTCGGTCTCGGTCGAGTCGGTTTGGGCAGAGTCGGCCTCAGAAGAGCGGAGAGTGTTTTGGGCAGAGTCGGGTTGGAGCGCGGAGTGGAGTCGGGAGGCGAGGGCGTACAGGTGGTTTGCTGCAGTCGGCTGAGGAGAATTGGGGAAGAGACCGAAGAGCTCGGGTCCGAGGCAAGGAAGACGGCGGTCGGCGACGAGTTCGCGGTGGAATCGCTCGTCACGGGACCCAAGCAAGCCAGCTATCCGCTTTCCCCAGAGCATCAACAACCCCCCCCTTTTTTCCCCCGCGCTGAGATAGTGCGAAAAGGGGGCCCCGTTCCCACCCCACTCCAAGTAGTGCCAACGAAACCCGCGAAGGAGCACGAAGTCGGGGCACCGCCGCGCTGCCACATTTGCGGCTCATCACAAAGACACGGGTAGGATCCACCCGGTCTCGCGGACCTGACCGCTCTTTCAGGTCCCACGCAAATATTGGCCCACAGGCCCCATCTGCCCCCCTTGTCTTTGAGGGTGGCCCTTTTCTTTTACTTTTGAGTAAATGTGTTGTTGGTGCTGTCTGTAAAGTAAAACTGTGTAAGTGTTGCCGTGTGTATGCGTAGTCGGTTGTAGATGTGCGTTGTTGTGTTTCTTTTGTTGCAATTGCTTTATGTGCATTCTGTTTAATTGTATATGTGTGCTTTCCGTGTGCCGCGGAATAAATGTGCATCATGTTGAACTGTTTTCCCGTTTCGCTTCGTCTTTTCTTTAATTGAATCTCCATCTTGCTTCACATAAAGGGTTGGTAGTGGGCTTAATGCGCCCGATAATTAATCGGAACCGTCGAGGCCGACGATAACACCGCTCGGTTATCCCGATAGTACGGAACGGGTCGCTTAAGCGGCCCGTGTCCGGGGTCGACCTGCGGCGAGGTGCGATCGCCCGGTCTACCCTCCGCGTGGGTACTTAGGTAGGTCGAGTTTGGCGAACAACCCTATCCCACGCGGGTGGCCGATTGGCACGATCGTGGTGAGGCCAAAAGGCCCACCTGTGACTAGCTCCCGGCGTTAGTCCGAGAGGGTCACGACAGAATTGGCCGTCCGGTGGGCGACGTGCCGCGATTCGAGTCACGTGGCCGTTCGCACGCCGGCGGGCGCGAATTCGCAACAATATCCTTCTTCAACCGTTTCAGCTGTTTCCCAAGTGTTTCCCAAGGTTATAAAGCTGTATTTTCCCAAGGTTTGAATTAATTGTTCAAATTATTAATTAATCCCAAGGTTTGAATTTTCCCAAGGGAAACAGCTGTTTCCCAAGGTTTGAAAGTTTTTTTTTTTTGCATGTATGGGAATGCAAGAGTGAAGGAACGGCATGTGTGGTTGCTGTTTCTGGCACGCGGTTTGAAAGTTTTTTTTTTGCACGTACGGCCACCCACGTACGGGCATGCGAGAGCGAAGGAACGGCCTGTGTTGTTGTTGTTTATGGCACGCGGTTTGAAAGTTTTTTTTTTTTCCACGTACGGCCACGCGAGAGCGAAGGAACGGCCTGTGTAATTGTTGTTTCTGGCACACGGTTTGAAAGTTTTTTTTTTTTTTGCACGTATGGGCACATGAGAGCGAAGGAACAGCCTGTGTGGTTGTTGTTTCTGGCACGCGGTTTGAAAGTTTTTTTTTGTTTTTTTTTTTGCAAGTACAGCCACGCACGTATGGGCACGCACCTACGGGCACGCGAGAGCGAAGGAACGGCTTGTGTGGTTGTTTCAAGCATGCGGTTTGAGTTTTTTTTGCACGTACGGGCATGCACTCGTAAGTGAAAAAGACAGAAAATGTCAAAGTCCCCGTTGTTTTATTAATTTTGCTGTGCGGTGCTAAAGGGCAAGCCCACATTTATGGTCAACTAAAATGGCCACCAGTTTACCAGTCAGCCATCTTTGATCAGATCACAAAATAAAGTGATGTCACATGTATGCCATCGTGTTTTGTTGTCATAGGCTGGAGAGGAGATGATAGAAGAGAGAAAGAGCACCGACCTGCCTGCGGTGAGAGAGTGAGAGACCCAAAGAGTCAGCCTCATCGTGGGAGATACCAATGATCCTAAATGCCTTGGTTTCCACAGCATGAAGCCGAGAAAGATGAGAGGCAGGACCACAAGCCCAGAGGGGAGAGCAGTACTCCATCAGGCTGCAGACGAAAGCTTTGTATGTGGTCAGGAGCTCAGGTGTGCCAAGGAAGGAGTTTGCAATGACAGAGGATGCCCAGTCGGTGACTGGCATTGGAGGCCAGTTTGGAAATGTGGCTTTCCCAGGAAAGAACATGGCAGATAGTGAGACTCAGAAGCTTGAATGAAAGGACTTCTTCACGAGGATTGTTGAGAAAGTATATGGGGGTAGGGGGTACAGATGATCCTTTGAGACATTGTGAGATTTGTCAGGATTGAAAAACATCTTCCATGTGTCGGCCAAGGTTGTGATTTTACCCAGATCTGCAGAGAGTGAAGAAGTTGCTGCTTGCCGATCTGAGGGATGACAGATGGTCTGGCAGAGGGTGGAGTCATCAGCAAAGAGATTAAGAGGATTTTCCGGAGAGTCGGAGAGATCATTGATGAAAACCAGAAAAAGAACAGGGCCCAGAACGCTGCTTTGAGGAACTCCAGCCTGGACAGGAAGAGGGGATGAGAGAACTCCATGAAGGGCCACACTTTTGTCTGTGACAGGAGAGGAAGTCTGCGAGCCACGATTGGAGACGTTCTTGGATACCACAGGAAGAGGGTTTGGTGAACAGGCCGTGGTGCCAGAATGTATCGAAAGCACGAGATATGTCTTTGAAGGCAGCTTTGAAACAAAATATAAAAACACACACGCACGCACACAACTGTGAATCACTTTATTGGTGATTATAGCAATATATGTTAACATGGTAATTGAAACAAATCAGTATAAACATAAAACAAATCAGCGACTGATCAGGCAAATACTAGAGTTGAAACTTCAACACTGAGAGCTAAACAATAATATAATAAAAATAACATCGTGAAACACTTCAAAATCTTATTCAACATAAAATAAAGTTCCCTTACTTGTGAAAAGTGATGCTTCTGTTCACTTTCAACTCTTTGAAAGCTGACCAGTTTCTTGGGTATTCCAAGATGGCGGGTCGCTGGGACCACTTGCCGCCTGTTCATGACCATAGCGGGGTTCGCTCCAATTATATAATGTCGTGGCTAAAATATTGGCACCCTTGCACTTTTTCCAAATAAGTCACAATCTATATATCTATCTATATATTACTAAAACTCTCATCTTGTATATATGTGTGTATGTTCCCAAAATACAGCCAAAATGGTACACGATAGAGCAAAAAATTTCAGCCCACCTCACTCACCATTCTCCTGCGGTGTGCAGTATCAAGTTTCGTTCAAATCGGGCAACGAAAAAAATTATTTAAAAATCAATTCCCGATTCAGTCAAGTACTCTTCGGGAAAATTTGATCAATGCAAACAACCTCAGCGGTATCGTTTGCTGGAGCTATCTTTTTTTTTTTTTAAATGATTTTTTTTTATCAACCGCTGTCACAACGGGAACCCAAGTTCACGGGTCATCTAGTTTCCTCTAAAACTAAGTTGAAATTGACAAAAGTATTTGGTCTCCACAATTCTTTATTTCACTGTTAATATTACAGAACCATTGTTTTTGATTCAGAATGTAATAGAATAGATCCTTTAAAAATCAGAAAATAAAATTAAATGACTGATAAAATTATTGACACCCTCAACTTAATATTTGGTAGCACAGCCTTTGCACAAAATAACTGTAGTCAAGCACTTCCTACAGCCATGAATGTGCTTCCGACACCTTTCTACTGGCAGTTTGACGCACTCTTCTTGTACAAACTGCTCCAGTTCTCCCAGATTTGAAGGGTGCTTTCTCCCAACTGCTGTTTTCAGATCTCCCCACAGGTGTTCAATGGAATTTAGATCTGGACTCATTGCTGGCCCCTTCAGAACAGTCCAGCATTTTGTCTTGAACCACTCCTGGGTGCTTTTTGAAGTGTGATTGGGGTCATTGTCCTGCTGCAAGACCCATGACCTTCGACGGAGACCCAGCTTTCTGACACTGGGTTGAACATTGCGCTCCAAAATGCCTTGGTAATCTCCTGATTTTATGATGTCATGCACACATTCAAGACACCCAGTGCCAGAGGCAGCACAGCAACCCCAAACATCACTGAACCTCCTCCATGTTTGACTGTAGGGAAGGTGTTATAAAAGGAAATCAGACACAGGTGGAGGCCATTCAGCCCATCATGCCTGTGTGAATACCACACTACTTTATCAACACAACATCGAAAGAAGAAAATGCAAAATATATATATATATATATGTTTTTTTAAATCGTGTTTTTGTGGGTTTTTTGTATTTATTTTTCTCCTCAGGGGAGGGGGCGTGGGCTTGGTTGAAAAACACACATCAACCACACAACACCCCCTTGGCGAGACCCCCACCAACAGCACTCTGTACACATGCACACAATCACCCATCAATGCTCAAGCTATCCAAGAGTCCTGCAAACATCCCTACACCCCTCTATCTCCAATACTTCCAGGTACATATCCAATTGTAATTTAATCTTATCTCGTGTTTCTGCTGCCACAACCTTTCCAGGGAGACCATTCCATGCATTAACTACCCTCTGAGTGAAAGTCCCCTGCCTTGCTACCGCTTAACTCTCCTCTTCTTTACTCTTAGGTTGTGGCACCTGGTCCTATCACTGTCCACTCTGTTGAATAATAATTAATCTGCACTTATTTTATCTCAACCTTTCATCTATCTATAATTCCAGCAATCTGTGTGTGTGTGCATCTGTCTGTATGCGACCGCAGTTTCTCGACGACCACCGGTCCGATCGGATTGAAACTTGCCAGGAATATTGCTGGGGCCCCGCGGATATGCCTTTTCAAGGTTTGATATCAATCGGACGAGCGGTTCCCAAGTTACGGCCATTTATCTGTCGACCAATGACAGGACACGGCGCTATGACGTCACAATTAATGTTTATTTATTTATTTTTATTATCTTTAGTTTTTTTGCACGATTGACGGTCCGATCTGATTGAAACTTGCCAGGAATATTGCTCGGGACTCGTGGATGTGCCTTTTCAAGGTTTGATATTAATGTCTGTGTTAATATTAATATTAATGTATGTGTGTTTGATAGGGGGGGAGAGAGGGTGGGAGAGAGAGGGGGGCGTCACAATTCAAGAGAGGGGGAGAGAGGAGGTGCGAGAGGGGAGGAGAGTTATATAGATTATCTATCTATAATTATAGATAGGCGAGAGAGAGGGGGAAGAGAGAGAGGGGGCGTCAATTCAAGAGAGGGGGAGAGAGGGGTGCGAGAGAGGGGAGGAGAGTTATATAGATTATCTATCTATAATTATAGATAGGGGAGAGAGAGTGGGGCGTCACAATTCAAGAGAGGGGGAGAGAGGTGCGAGAGAGATGAGGAGAGTTATATAGATTATCTATCTATAATTATAGATAGGCGAGAGAGAGAGGGGGTGTCACAATTCAAGAGAGGGGGAGAGAGGAGGGGCGAGAGAGAGGGGCCGTCACAATTCAAGAGAGGGGGAGAGAGGAGGGGCGAGAGAGGGGATGAGAGAGGAGGACGAAAGGGGGGGCGAGAGAGAGGAGGCATCAATTCTCCTTCTTCGTTTGATATGACGTCACAATTTACAGAGGGGCGAGAGAGGAGGGGGGAGAGAGGGGGGGCATCACAATTCTTCTTCCTCGTTTGATATGACGTCACAATTGATGCTGGGGACCTGATACTGCAGGCACGAAGCTGCACATACTGGCACGCCCCTACGGGCCCACACTAGTTATCTTAAACATCTTTATCAAATCTCCTCATAGCCGCCTCCTTTCTTGTGAATAAAGCCCTGTTGCCTTCAGCCACTCCTCGTAGTTAAATCTCGCTCGGCTCGGAATCAATGCAGTGGCCCTGCACTGAACCCTCTCTATGGCATCTATACTATGTCCTTCCTGAGTTGTGACCAAAGCTGCACACAATGTTCTTGATGTGGCCTTCACTAAATTCCTGTACAATGTTAACACCACCTCTTTTGATTTATAAATGATCCCCCTCCAAATACTGTTACGGGGCCGGGCGTCAGCCGCGAGCACGACCGCTAGATGGAGCAGCAACAATGGAGCAGCAACAATGGAGCAACAATAGAGCAGCGACCGCTAACAGAGACGCATTTCTAATATCCCAAATGATTAAGTCATGCTTACGGCATTACATAAATTAAGGATATAACTGCATTATACTAACCATTATTAACCCCGAGGAGTCATTTCTACAACACTATAGCAGTCTCATTAGGAGGAATCATCTTCCAGATAATTATCACTAAAGGTTGAGCAACATTTTGTTTTACTTTTCAAAAATAAAAAAAAACATCACTTTGTGATTACTTACAAAATTTGTCTCAAAGACAGACTGCTATAATCGTAGAGTCCAAGAAAACCAGAATACAGAGAACACCATTTTTCCCATTCACGTCACCAATACCACACCACTCTCCCCTGCTGCAGATAGTGCTAATTATACAACAACCCAAGCAGATTTGACCAGGGTACCAGTACATAATAGCCTACTCAGAAATACCTCAGAATCTTTCATAGGTGAAATAATCATCGACAACCTAAACATAGGTGCAATCATCCAGAGGATGGCATGTTCAACCCTCGAGTGGCAATGCACCAGAATGGCAGTTTTTTGTTTCATCTGAACCAGTCATGGATGTAACTCAGGACAATTTATTGCCAATCGAGCGATCTGTTTTCAAAATGTTATTTTCATGGGTAGCTTCTGAAAGTATTGTCGCAGGTCTGGCGGTTAAGTTTAATCCCCCCGGATGGTTAACACCGACCAGGCCCGGATCGCCAAACGTTTTTCTTTCGGAGGTGGACACGTGATCTTCAGAGATTATGGCGCATGCGGGAAGGCATTGGAGGCACGGGTGGAGCGACGAAAGCACAGCACAAGGGGTTTATACTTGAACCCCACGACAGATACATAGACACAGCAATTTAAAATAAACGGAGATTCAATGAAAATAGAAGAAATATTTACAAGGTTAATAATTCAAAAAGTAATAATAATAATACGTGAAGCAAATTAAGGTCGAAAGTCGAGGCACCTCAACACATGGACTTTAATACAGACAAGGGGAAAACGAAAGAAAAGAAAATCCTCCCTTTATGCTGGCACTTAGCTTTGTCCAGAGATTGTCTTTACTGAACTTTTGGATCGAGGTGCTTCGCCCCGAATGGGAAGATGCACCCCAAAATGGCACCGAGCCGCTCTCTGGGAGGGAAACTCATGTCAGGTAATTTGGGTGGCAATTTCTCAATGCCAAGGCTCAGAAAACGCTGTGCAGCTTCTTGCTTCGATCGTCCTCACCGACCCGCTGCTTTGCAGAATGGCGCCGCTCCCTTTGGTGATATACACGAGGCTTTGAGGTCCATCTCTCACGACCATCCAAGAGTCAATGGCCAGAGTCTTGCCCCATCACGTGAGCCAATTGGCCTCAGCATGAATACGAGAATCGTGCCGTCTTCTTCAAATGTCGAAGGAAAGCCAGCCATAATTCCCTGATCTTGTACGCCATCTCCAAGTTCCCTCGTCTCTCGACCGCATGTGTCCCTTACACCGAACTCCAAAAACCAACCAAACCAAAACCTCTTCCTTCTGATGTCACACCCATCAGTCATCCACCTCCAGGCATGGATGGCTTGCTGGCAAGAAAACCAGGAAGGTGGTGCTTCTGCCTGCTCGGCATGTTTGGCGTGGTATTATGGTATGGTGGTTGTTATAAAAACGCACTTTTTTCATGGCTTGCTTGTAAATACAAAAACGTAGGGGAAGGTCACAGGGGGCAATTACATACTGGGAGAAAGTTGGTCTTAATCCCTATCTAATAAACACAGCACTACCCCCCCCCCACTCCTCATGTGGTGACACATAACACTCAAGCTCAGTTTCCATAAGTAATTTACATCGAGATGTCTCCTACTCGTCCACGGACTGAACAACTCCACACAATCCTAACTTTGCTATGAAATTCCTCCATCGACCCCACAACCTAACAGTATTATTGCACAAAGGGTTATAACAATGTTCATCAAAGGTTAAAGGAAGAAAAACTACAAGACCCGACACATTGTCAGAGTGGTGACCCTTGCCAAGAGACCGCTTCAGAAAAACAGCCACTCTGTAAAGAGCATGGTGCAATGCATGAAAATGCGAGTACAACATTCCACTAAGCCTACATTGCAAAAGAGTAATTTCTGGAATAAAAACTAGTTTAATAGGGAGAATATCGCAATCACAACAATAAACTTTTGCACTTTCAGAGATAGAGTCTTACAATGAAAACAATTACATACTTTATCTTTGTTCGCATTGTTGAGGGCATTTCAATGACTTCACATATGAAGGGTTGCAACGTACAAGGGAATAATATCAAGAAGACATTTGTCGGTGAAGTTTCTCGCATGGTAAATCACATTTTGTTTTTGGTTTTTGCCCTGAAGGTTCATTTATACAGCAAAAGCAAACTAGAAAGCATTGCAAAATGAAAAGCCCACCTACGTCTGCCTTGTACTCGAACCAAAGTTGACGAAATAAAAGAGCATAAAAAATTGTACATTTTATCAATTTGTGTTCTCCATATTCCCATAATAAAGGTTGGTTGAAGATTTGATGACAAAAGCTCAAATGGTAAAAATGCCATTACCTGTGCAGAAGACACCCTAACCTCGATGGTAAACGTGGAATCTCACGCTTGACCCACTGTGGTGAGACGAATGAGGACAATTTATCGTCTTTGCCCTTTTGACCCAATTTTTTAAATTATTTTCTCCATATTGTCATGAATTAAGGTTTGTTGAAAATTTGATGACAAAAGCTGAAATGGTTATGTTATGGCCTGGACAGATGGATAAACACATATACAGAAGAGACTACAAAACCCATCCTCGCACTGTGCGAGCGGACGGGTTCACAAGCATTAAAAAAAGTCAACAAATACTGCGTTGGTCACGGATAAAAACGTTTTACGTGCTTGCACTAATGTTGTTCCCCATCTCCGGGAAGGACAAAACAAAGCCACAGTTATGTACCTTTAATGTAATTTTCAAACAAATACATTTCTGCAAGTAATTTTAGCACTTGTACTATGAAACTTCTAAATGCATCTGCTGAGGTTTAATAAATAACGTTTGTCCATTTTCTTATTGCAATAGTTTTAATTTTTTTTTGTTTGTTTGTTTTTATTACAAATATAGTTGTTGAAGCAAGTAAAAAAAAAAAAAAAAGGAAAAAAAAAAGTTAGACAAAAATACGGAGGGAATTGTCTGGGTGGGTACAAAAACCGTTTCAAAACTGGAAGTGGTGGCACAAACTGGGTTACAGGGACCAGCAGAAAAGGAACAGATTGAAAATAAAAAAATTTAAACTGCATCAAGAACCTTTACAAAACCTGTATTTTGCAATCAGGAAATTAAAGAAAATGAGACAGGAGGTGGGGTAATAAAATAAAGTCATAAAAATTAGGCCTTGCTGCCCCTGTGTGGACAGGATATGTGAACTCAAGTCAGCCAGAACCATCACAATGTGCTGTTGTAAACATTTAAGGCATTATAGGACTTGGACACATACTCGTCAAATGATAGGGCGTGGGGTTTAAAAATAATTCAGAATAAAACTAGCAATAATGAACACATAAAATGAGCAATAAGGGGGGTGGGTTGGTGAGGTGGCGGGGAAGGGGGGTTGGCGAGGCAGCAGGGGGAGGGTCGGTTGGCGAAGCGGCGGGGGAGGATCGGTTGGTGAGGGGAGGGTCTCTTGCCGAGGGGGTGGGGAGAGGGGTGTGGTGGTAGGGTAGGGTGATGGAGGTTGTGGTGGCAGGGAGTACGGCTGGGGGTGGTGTGGTGAGGATATGGGGAAGGAGGGGTGATTTGGGGGGGATGTTGTGTGGGATGTGGTGGCGGGGAGGGGGGGGATGGGTGAGGGGGGTGGCGTGTCATGACACGCATTCTCATTTGCAGTGGAAATGTTTAGGACTACAATTGTGGCAACCAAATGAAAACCAAATCTGAAATTGTGCTCATTATAAAAGATCCCTCCCCATCCCCCTTCAACCACCATTAGTCAGGATGTTTGTCAAAATTCTCTCAGTCATTTGGTTCTCATTTTGTATTCAAAAAAATAATAAAATAGCATTTAACAAACAGAATCTTCCTGTTATGATCTGCAATGGAAATTGAAGGATAATCAGGCAAATATGAAGCAATTAAAAGTTATTGGAACTGACCATGTAGAAATAAAAAGACACCACAGAGTTAATCCTCATTGCTTTTACGTGTGCTGTGACAGTCCTCAATTTAGATATCAAAGTATCCTTGCTTCAAAGTATAAGCAACCTCAGTTTGAGGCCAATGAAACAGGTCAGAGATGCTTAAACTGTATGAAGATTTTAAAATTCCAAGTTTTGGGAAGACGAGTTAGCAGCAAAAGGGGCCCAGCACCCCAGCTCATCAATGGTTCATCTGTGAATGCAGGTTTCTGCTGGATGAGGATCCAGTGAGAGAGGCATGACGACGACCGAATAAAGGTGAGGTAACGGCTCAAAAAGAGATCATGAAATGCAAGAGAGTGCAAAGAGTGGGAGGTTGAACAGCACTCCAGGGTGGGATGTGGCTGTGTACGCATGAGCCCAGCCGAGAGATCCAGGCATTCTCTAACCACACGATGGCTTTCCCAGTGTCCAAATCAGAAGGATGATTCGCCTGGGAATTACAGTTACAATAGTGACTGCTTTGCATTCAAAATGATGCAGGCAAGACCACCAAACTGAGTTGTACAAGTTGATGAGGCAAAGTTCTCACTCGTGGTGGTGTTCAGGGCAGAGGCCACTGAGTGGGCAACAAAAAATCTCTCGGACTGACAAGACCGTTTTAAGAAGTTAATAGAGAGTTGCTCATTACAATTGGAGTGGGGGTGTGGGTAGGTGAGGTGAGCGTGGTGGGCAACAAAAAATCTCTCGGACTGACAAGACCGTTTTAAGAAGTTAATAGACAGTTGCTCATTACAATTGGAGTGGGGGTGTGGGTAGGTGAGGTGAGCGTGGTGGTGTGGTAAAATTGGGGAGGTGGTGGCCAATGGAGTGTGGGATGGTGTTCATGTGGGATAGGCAGAGGTGTGGGAGGATAATGTGGGTTGGGTGAGAAGTAACGTGTGGGGGGGGGGTGGATATGAAAGGGGATGATGCGGGGTGAGATAACGGGGATGGTGGTGGGTAAGGTAAAGGGGATGATGTGCAGGATGATGGGGTTGCAGGTGGAGGTTGGGCAGTGGGACTGCAGGTGGTGACGAACAATCATTAGCATTTGTGCACCAATAGCATCAGCTTTTCCAATAGAGATGGCCACAAAGTGTCTGAGAATTGGCGATTTCAAATGTTGTCGACAAGCAAGATTGAAGCATTCCATTCCACCAGGACTATGGGGTCTTTGAGGTCCCACCATCAGAGCATCTGGGAAAAAAAAATATTGCATTTCTGATGTTCGTCAGTTTTCAATTTGCAAGCACAAGGCTCTGTTGGAAGGTTAAGTAAGGATAGTGAAGGGGAAAGAGTTCACGCATTGTGGTGGTGGGTGGGGTTTGGGGTTCATGCAAGAAGAGCAATTTAATTTACATTTATAGTTCAACTTTCACTTTGGAAAAGCAAGAAAATTCCAAAATACCGCAGACTGCTTCTCATTTTCAGTCTTTTACAATAGAGAATTTTGGAAATGGGGGACCCACATTAGAAGCCTTTTGTGTACGGCTGTAACAATCAGTTATGAATAACGCACGAGTTTAATCAATCGCTTCTTGGGAGCAATACATTCTGGTTACACTTGTGATTTTTCGATGTACTGTATAAACTGTATTCGCATAACAAATCCTCTCATCCCATCTCCCACCCTCACAAAAAATAAAAAAGTGGTTATTTGAAAGCAATTGCTTTTAATGAGATGTCGCACTCAGTTGTGTAAAACAGGCCGGTGAGCAGTGGAAGTTGCTACACCAATTCCTGTGCCCACAGCAAGCGAGCAGGGAATCCCAAAGTACCAATGGCAAGACCTCGATTTATACAAACGACACTGTTATACAACATGTTACGTAGCGTGTTAGGAATCAGTGGGCATGTTGCATCACACCATCGTTATGCAATGTTGGTGCTGCGAGAAAAATCGGTTTAGCCTTCTCACAATATTGAGACGTCGGAAGGACTAAACGTTTCAAGACTTTTTGTTCCACAAGTGCCGCACTGCTCCATCAATCATCTCTGACATGATAAACTCATAATAAAAGCGTAGCCTCTGAGATTAAAAATAAATAAAAACAATTTTTCGCTGGCTGGATTGCTTTTGTGGCAAATAGTTTAGGAACGAGAGAACAAAACAAAACATGCAAAATGAAGACAAAACTGGTATCAAAAAAGTACCACGATTGGCCAATATAGTACCGTTCTTATACAGAGTAAACAATATGTGCTGGGAAAGCAGAGCGCACAAAACAATAGCTTCATCTGGGTTTGTACCGCTCGACAAAGTACGACGATATGAGCATTCGAGTGAAAAAGAAAATACTGCTTCCCTTTGAATCCCCATTCACAAAAAATAAAAATAAAAACTAAAAACGCCACCGGGGGTGGAGGGTCGGAGTTTGCCAAACTGTTAAGTTGCGTATGGATCCGAAAATTAAAACGCTCGCAAAATGAAGAAAACTATGGTACACATGGAGCTTTCTGGATTGTGACAATGACAAGGCACAATCGCTGTGATCAACAAACGGAAATGCTACGAAACAAATTGAGAAAATTCTCTTAATAGGTCAGGCGACCCATCACATGATCTGATATGCAAATTTTGGTGGTATGAACAACAAAAGTGAAGGCAACACGTCCCCCCTCCCCCCCCCATTCCCAACCTCACCGTTTGATAGCAGCAATGTTTCGATGGATATCCATACCAATGACCAGCCAAAACGCCAGGGAACACGTCAATGATGGGAAGGGTAGCAGGTCACCATGAAACTGGTCAGATATTGTCGATTAAACTTGGGTTTTATGGTATGTATGTACAGTGCCTATAGAAAGTCCACACCTCCTTTCAAATTTCTCACCTTTTGTTCCCTTGTAGCCTGGAATTAAACTGCGTTAAATCAGACTTTTTGCACCTTTATTTACACATCGTAACCCACAACTTACAAGTGAAAAACAAATTCTACAAATTTCAGAAAAATAAAGATACAAAACTAGAATATCTTGGTTAGATAAGTGTCCACCTCCCTTATAATATCAAATATAAATTAGCTCAAGTGTACCCAATCACCTTCAAAATCACACACCACATTAATTGGCCTCCACCTGTATTAAATTGCAGTGATTCTGATTATTTCAGAATAAAATCAGCTGTTTCTGTCGGTTTTCTCTGCTGGGTCGTGAACTTTCAAAAGACCTCCAGGATAAACTTGTGGAAAGGCACAGATCAGGGAATGGGTATAAAACTATTTCAAAGACCTTGAATATCCCTTGGAACACAGTCAAGACAATCATTAAGAAGTGGAAGGCAGATGGTAACACCAATACCCTGCCCAGATCAGGCCGTCCCTCCAAAATGGATGACCAAGCAAGGAGGAGACTGATCAGAGAGGCCACCAAGAGGCAAATGGCAACTTTGAAAGAGCTCCATGCCTTTATGGCAAAGACTGGTCACTGTGTGCATGTGATAACAATATCCAATCACTCCACAAGTCTGGCCTGTACGGTAGGATGGCAATAAGGAAGCCATTACTCAAAAAAGCCCACCTTGAGTCCCGTTTGAGGTATGCAAACAAAAATATTCTGGAGATTCTGAAGCCATGTGGCAAAACATTTTGTGGTCTGATGAAACCAAACCTTGTGGTGTTGTGGTTGTGGGTGGACACTTATCCAACCAAGGTATTTTAGTTTTGTATTTGTAATTAATTTTCTGAAATTTGTCGAATTTATTTTTCACTTGGAAGTTGTGGGTTACGATGTGTAAGTAAAGGTGGAAAAAGTCTGATTTAATGCAATTTAATTCCCGGCTACAAGGGAACAAAAGGTGAAAATTTTGAAAGGAGGTATAGACTTTCTATAGGCACTGTATGCAAGTCTGTACCATCGTCTTTACACCAAAATATGTCAATACAACTGTACACAGCCTGTGAGCATGTGGTACCTTCTGGTTGGTGTGCTGGTGAGGGGTGAAGGAGGGGCGGTGAGTGTAGGAAATCAGAGTAAGTGGTGAAATGTTTGCGGTTGAGATGACACCAGGAAGCAATGCAAGAATGAAACCGTTAGCATTGTCGGTTCGAGCAAGAGAGCATTTAGTCCAGTTACATGAACGAGTACTGATTATCGACAGCCCGCAGTCGTCCAGCCATTCCACCTTCCCTTTGTCTGTCCATATCCACCTCATGATAATCTTCACCCACCGAGCTTGTGCTGGCCAGTGGGCTGTCTCTGTCCTGCCGGCTTTGGCCTGGTGGTTGCTCTGAAACAGAACGAGTCGACGCTATGCTTCTGGCATTCGTATCCTGTTGCAACGGCACACTAGGTACTGTTAAACCAACAGGAGGCATGTCAGGCTCAGCGTCAGGCTCAGACAGCAGGTCAGACTGCACTTGCATGGCTGGTTGTGTCAGATTTTGAGAAAGTGGACATCCATCGACTGTGGCCTCTCCTGGCGAGCTCCCAAGGCTGTAGTGGGATAGGTCGAGCCCATCTTCTGGGGCTGGGAGCTGAGAGGACGTCGACAAACATTCTGGGTTGGCATCAGCTCCTAACAAGGGCAAAGGAAGAAACAACACTCAAAAACAGCATTGTTCTCAATTATTATCAGAAGCCAAATGAAATGCTTGATGACTACATCCAAATTCCACATGACCTCTTCCCAGCTACTCCAGGATGCAAGCTGCTAACATTTTCAGTCTGCAATTTAAACAACAAAACATGTATTTGCAATTTAAAAGCTTTACAGTTATCCCCAAGCCAAAATATTATTTGCCAAGCTCAGGAAAAGAAGTGTTTTATTTTTATTTGTAATTACCTTAGATACTGTTACGGCTGTGGAAATTTGCAATACACCATAAAGGTTCCTTAGATTAACTATGCCGGTAAGTGAGTGTTCAGATAGGTCCCCACCGTTGTATAAAGGGCTTTCTTCGTGTTCACCGGGCTGCGACTCTTTGAGATAGCCGTTTTTTCTTTATCTGTCGTTATTTTGAGCCACCATTGCAACAAACGGCCACGCAAACAACAACCGCCACCAACTATGCCACAACGCCCACCACGCTCACACCACCCCCACAACAATCACCACCATCTTCGCCACTATGCCCACTTACAAACACCGTCCTCCGTGGACCACGGTAAGACGGTTTCCACGTCGGAAACTGTCCGGGAAGGATTGGCAGAACAAAAGCTCTTGTGAAGCCTGTGGGGTTTTTTTCCCGCCTATTTTCCCCGCGCTTGGTGTGAAGGGAAGGGGCAGGGCAGCTCGCTGCCGATTGGTGGATGCACGGCGTGAGGCGGTCGGGGTGAGGGAACGCCCCTTTTCAGGAACCTTCTCGAAGGGAGGCGGAGCCGAAAACAGGGAGGAGCGAAGGGCGGTTCCCCACGCTATATAAGGCGGACCGCACGCGGGTCTCGGTCTGTCTCGGTCTGTCTCTGTCTCTGTCTCTGTCTCTGTCTCTGTCTCTGTCTCTGTCTCTGTCTCTGTCTCTGTCTCTGTCTCTGTCTCTGTCTCTGTCTCTGTCTCTGTCTCTGTCTCTGTCTCTCTCTCTCTCTCTCTACCTCTCTCTCTACCTCTCTCTCTACCTCTCTCTACCTCTCTCTACCTCTCTCTACCTCTCTCTACCTCTCTATACCTCTCTATACCTCTCTATACCTCTCTATACCTCTCTATACCTCTCTACCTCTCTCTACCTCTCTCTACCTCTCTCTACCTCTCTCTCTCTCTCTCTCTCTCTCTCTCTCTCTCTCTCTCTCTCTCTCTCTCTCTCTCTCTCTCTCTCTCTCTCTCTCTCTCTCTCTCTCTCTCTCTCTCTCTCTCTCTCTCTCTCTCTCTCTCTCTCTCTCTCTCTCTCGGTGGTCGAGGTCAAGTCCTTTTTTGTCTGGGTCGTCGTCATCCTCTCTGTCGGGGTCGTGCTGGATATCTATCTATCTCTATATATGTCTCTCTCTGTCTCTCTCTGTCTCTCTCTGTCTCTCTCTGTCTCTCTCTGTCTCTCTCTGTCTCTCTCTGTCTCTCTCTGTCTCTCTCTGTCTCTCTCTCTCTCTCTCTCTCTCGTCGTCGTCAGGGTGGCCTTCGTCGTTCTTTGTCGTCGAGGTTGAGTTCTCTCTCCCTCCCTCTCGTCTTGGCGTTGAGCGACCTGTCGGTGATGGCGCGGGCCCGTGGCGAGTCTGGGCGACGCCTCGGAGACGCAGACGGGAGGCGCAGCCCTGCCGGCGGTTTGGTGCGAACCTGCGCGCCTGGTGAGGAGTGCCGGAGAGAGCTCGCCGACCGTCGCACCACGAGGGTGCAGGTAACCAGCGTCGGTCTCGTGGGCCCATTCGGTCATTCACGGCCAGAAAGGTTTACGAACCCCGTCTACCCCTTTGCCTATGAGGGGGTCATTTCTTTTGTTCTGTGTGAATGTTGTCGTGGCGCCGTCTGTTAAGTAAAACTGTTAAGTGCTTGTAAATAATAATTATAGTCGGTTGTCTTGCTTTCTATTTGCCTTGCTTGTAAATTGCATGACTGCCCTTGCTTGTGTTGTGTGTGTAATACGTGTGCTCTATAATAAATGTCCTTGTGTGCAACGTATCCCATTCGTCGCGTCCACCTTTCACCACATTGAAAGTTCCATCTTGCATCGTGGAATGAGTAGTGGGTTTTGAACACCCGACTAAAGAAGAATCACTGAACCGTCGAGGTCGGCGATAACACCGCTCGGTTATCCCTGTAGCACGGAACGAACGCTTAAGCGGGTCGTGTCCTAAGTCGACCTGCGGCATGGTGCAACACCTCGGTAGGTTACCCGCGCAGGTATTTAGGTATATCGGCATTCGGCGATTCACCCTATTTCGCGCGGGTAGAATGTGGACTGGGTTGTGGTGAGGTTAAACCCCCACCCGTGACTGGC
This sequence comes from Eptatretus burgeri, assembly GCF_056783735.1. Lineage (NCBI taxonomy): Eukaryota > Metazoa > Chordata > Myxini > Myxiniformes > Myxinidae > Eptatretus > Eptatretus burgeri. The sequence goes on along the minus strand of NC_140964.1, from coordinate 90,577,737 downwards.
TCCTGGCGGTAGTTCCAGGAGGGTCACGACTGAATTGTCCGTCCGGTGGGCGACGCGGCTGCCATTAGAGGTACGCGGCCGATCGCACGCCAGGCGGGCCAGAATTCGTAACAATACTTTTGTGTCCAATGATTTAAACCAGGTGTCAAAGTTACTCCATGAACGTTAGCATTCATATCGGAAAGGTTGATATGTCATCTTTTACAAACCACTTCACACAATTTCAGGTGGGAGAGCCAGTCTGTGCTGCCATTAAGATGCATCATTGTAGAGCATGCCATCCTTCTGAAGAACAGCATGTGCCACAACACAGTGCTTCCTATAGACAGCATAATGCAACGGCATCCCCAAAATGTCCTTCTCCATTCCCAATCTACCATTGTTACTCGTTTCTTTTCTCTTTGTGCATGTCCATCTCTCCCCCAATAACCTTTGGTAGTTTGAGAATTTGCTGGGTTTTGTCATTCAGCTCTTCTCGGAGCCAAAACCCTTGTATAAAAATAAAACTGATTTACAGTCAGCTTACATTCCACTAAAGATTACACCCAAACCAAAGAGTTTACAGGAATACACGAGACCACTGGGATACTTTGTCACCCCCATTTTAAGCAAGGATGCAAAATTAGTCAGATGGAGGATCAACAACGAATATGAGCAAAACGTGCAAATTACCATGGGATCCGAGCGACAGGGGAGCGAGAACATAGTTGGTGAGGGTGACATCGGCGGTGCCTCCAGATTCGAGTGGGATGGGGTGAAGCCGGAAGTGCTCCAGCATGTCCAATATCGTTTGAAACCACAGGTGCTGGACTCTACATTGACCCTCTTCTGCCAAGGAAAGGCGCAGGTGCTGTGGATGGGACAACACAACCGCTTCATTCAGAATCAACACCTTCCATTCTCCTCCCCTCAACCTTATGAACATTTCCCGACTAATACGAGGTGATAGTGTGAGTCGTATTGCCAGCTGTGATAATGCAATAGTCCGTTGTTTATCACATGGGTCAATAACGAATGCAAATTCAATAATTGTCGAAAAATAAATAAATGAAACCAAACAAAACTTTTGAACAGCTAGTGCATAGAAAATGACCACCTTCATTAAACTTAGCACAGACCTTGGCACGTCCTTGGAAGTTGAAAGTCAGGACGTACTCCCCACGACGTGTCTCACTCTGCCGCACCAAGAAAACTCCGTGACCGCTTGGCCCCCTGGCCAGCACCAGCTGAGCCGCACGTAGCCGAGACAGCGTTCCGTGGAACCAGGGGAAAGTTGTGAGTGGGTGAGGTCCGTCCTGCAGAAATTCTACGCACATGATTGGGAATGTGAGTGATAGTTATAAATTTCGAGAAATCGGACTATCGGTTCAAAGTTACGGCTAGCAGAAAGGTGCATCATTTGTGAAAGAAACATTAAAACATTTGACCAGCATGAGTTTCAGATGATAAGCACAATTATATCACAATCTGCAGGTGTGCAAGTGGTGACCGAGTGGGAGAGGGAGGGGTGAATTTTTTAAAATGACAATTTTGCATGCAAGCTTGATTGACATCGATGCTTTAATAACAGAGGGAAGTCTGAAGGTATGTGGTGGGTATGTACAAGCTGATTTGAAGACAGCTATTATTAGCAGAACATTGGAATTGAAATAATAAAATCCACCGATTGACTCAATTTTCCAAAGTAAAAAAAGATTAAGAAGAAATACACTACGAGGCAGAAGTCTGTCTCATGTGAACACTAGTACAATACAAATCTTTACCACCGAGTTCTGTAAGGGAGGTGCTTCCTGATTTGTTCACAAGTGTAACAGGATAAAATGTCTGTGCAATCTTCCTCTTCAAAATATACAGTCAATAGTTGGGAAAAATTTATATCGAAGAACTTTTGTGAGTGCATGACATTTAGACTTGATCCATATCTGATTATTATCGGGAAACTTTGCAAAAATAATCAAATTGCGTCTGTCACCAACCAAACCCAGTATGCTTCCCGTGCATGGAATTGCAGTGAAACATGGGGAAAGGGAATTCTCAAGTTCCCTTTCCCCATGTTTCACCACCAATCCCCATTCCAACCAGCCCAACAATCAGTCAGCCACCTCAATAAATGATCAGTTGGAACTGGCCATAGCTCTTGACGTGCAAACGCTTGTTCCCGTCACGTCACTAGGCCAAAAGTTAACACAAGGTGAGTGAAAAGGCACAAAAAAAAATCACTAATGAACCTACAAAATTAAATACCAACTGCTGGACCACTAAAAGTTAACCTGCACGGCTCAATAATTGAATATTTACAGCTGTAACAAAATCATCAAGTAAGTAATACACGGCATCACTTAAGCCATCCAAATACACAAAATTCACAACTTTCTGAACAATACTGTGAATCGTTTCAAAACGATACAAACCACACATCTGCATGTACGCGCACATTGTTGTGGCCCGCTACCTATCTATAGCCTACAAAGTTAATAGGTGTGAGCCTTTTAAAGCTTTCCTATTTTGCAGATGCTCAATTCCCACACCAAATTGGTGCAAATGTGGATGAACAAAAATGCACTTTGAACCCAAACCAAATCTTCAAATTGCACTTCCAACACTTGTCCACACCCACCAGATATCCTGAAAATGGTGGCTTTGAGTGCCAGTGAAAATCATTCGATTTGCCTCAGTAGTATCTGCTCCATGAGCACAATACATTTGACTTTAGCATGGAGCTGGATTCTGCTTCATTTGAAAAAGATAAAGGGAGGATCAGATGCTAAACCCAGATTCTATCTCTTGGACACATATTGAACAGGGTAAACATCACACTGGCCATACATTGTGAGCATTATATACATTTTTATTTATTCATATTTTTAGCAAATAATGCACCAAGAAATGATGAAAGTTGATGCTCATTGAAAATGCCCCGATAAAAGAAAATAATAATATATATATATATATATATATATATATATATATATATGTATATATGTATATATGTATATATGTATATATGTATATATGTATATATGTATATATGTATATATATATATATATATATATATATATATATATATATATATATATATATATATATATATATATATATATATATATATATATATATATATATATATATATATATATATATATATATATATATATATATATATATATATTTGCAGTTTTGGAAACCGTATGCTTCCAAGGCAATGGCATCAATCATACAGTGGTCCCCAGATAGTCATTTCATTAATATACATACAGTTAGACCTTTCCCTCATGTCTAATGGGTCAAACGGGACAAGTACGTTGTTTGAATTTCATAGTTAGGTCTGATTATATCTCTAACTTCATTCCTACTATTTTTCTCTTATTCTTGAGATGAATCCAAGCAACAGCCACCTGTAAAAGCCGCGGCCACGCCCTTCACTGTTAGAATGCGTCTTCGCAAAAGTCAGCACAAGCATCGACAGCGCGATGGGAAAAGCAGGAGTACCATTCCCGGAGGGATAGAGAAGCATCAACTATACGACGGTGCCGCTGCGAGGATGCGGTGTCGGAGGCCAACAGAAGAACCAAACAACCTCACCCCTAATGTACAGGATGCACGTGGCATGCTATTTTCAACCCTTTTCTGAGTCTGATAAATAATTACATCTATACTTTTTTCAATCCAAATCTCCATCTAATAATTATATCCAATCTTTTCTTTCAATTCCTGACACAGATCAGAGCAGACACTGGCGCAGCTTTTGATAAATAACTGCATGTATGGTAGCTGGTCCGCGCGCACTGTATGCATAGCGCATATCTTCATTTGGGTCTGTGCATGGGGTTACAAAAACATCTTACCATCGGTCTTCTCTCACCACAACGGCCACAAATGTCCACACCACAATGGCCACAACGACAAAGCAAGCACATTGACCAGCGCTAACCGCAGGTCGCCGGGGGTGCCCAGGCGGGCATGCGGGACCGACGCGACCCTTGGCCGGTCGCTGGGGCACGGCCCGGGAGTTAGATGCAGGGCGATTTATATCACGGGGTTCGGAGCGAGACGATTCCGCAGCTCAGCTATGGCGAGCTGGATGTGCAGTGAGGCCGCTTCCGGTCATGGCGGCCGGGTTGTGCGGTGGCCGGGGCCCAATCAGAGCGCCCGATTCGGGTGACGACACATCACTTCGGGGTGATGCCCTGCACCACAGGGTCTATAAAGGACGGGTCTTGAGGCCGTCTGCAGTTCCTGCTCGTCCTGCACTCGCTCTCGACTACGCCTTCTCCACCCACTCGCTGCTGGCTCCACCCAAAGTCCCTCCTTCACGCCTGACGGTCACACCCCATTCTCAAGATCGACGCTTAGCTGCACGAAGCAGGAGACGACACGCCAGCTGTCAGGGAGGTATCGTCCAGCAGAGCATCTCCCCAAAACGTACTGGGTGGTGTGGTCGGTCAATCATGCAAGGTATTGCGAGACCGTTAGCCTCATCTCCTCTCCTTTTTCTTCTCATTAACTCTTCTTCATCGGGATTTGTGTGCGTGTGTGTGTGTGTGTGTGTGTGTGTGTGTGTGTGTATATGTCATGGCGCCTGTCCTCGCTCAAGTTAAGATTGCAGAAGAATTATATCCGGATAATTCTGCTTTGTGTCTGCTTTGGTAAGTTGTTTGTTTTATTGTCGCATCACACTTTTCTTTTTATCTCTACTTATAAACAATAAAAACTATTAATTGTGCCACATATCTTTCCTCACCTGCCTACAATAAATCCTTTTGTAGAAATGTTCCCAGCTCGTTTTCATCTTTTCTTTCATTGATCCAGCATGTTCCGTATCCAAGCCAAGCTGGGACTTTATTCCCAGTGATCTGTTCTTTTCGCCGGGACGTCCTTGGCAGTGTCGCTCGGCTGCATCTGATCCGGTAAAGTGATCCGGTTCGGGCAAGGCGTACCGAGGGCGTGTCCCCTAATTATTTTTTAGGTAACCAGATAAGCTAGATGGAGAACTCCAAGTCATGTGGTTGAGTTATTGGCGTTTACGGTCGGTTAGCGACCCGCCGCATCAGGGAGTTATCCGTGTGCGACGGCCTGCGATTCTGGGGAGTCTGGTGAGAACCCGAGATAGCATAACCCTCTGGTGGTCCTCTCACCCAAACTCTCGGCCCGCAACAAAAACACACACACACACACACACGACCCCTCCCACACTCCTCTAGCCAAAGAAGCCGCATAAAGCAACCCAAGAAGACCTTCACAAGGTAAGTGCTATTCCGTTTCAAACCCTTCCCAGAGTTCAACAGCTAAAAGGATATATATATATATATATATATATATATATATATATATATATATATATATATATATATATATATATATATATATATATATATATATATTGTTGTGGGCCAGGCGTCGGCGGCGAGCACGACCGCTAGGTGGAGCAGTAGAGTCGGCTCCACCGAACACCCGGAATTTAGATTGTGCTCCTCGGCGAACTCCGAAAGGCACGGGTCCCTTACAGGACCGTGAATCGCCAATAATTCGGCCGCGTGGAATAGGGTTGATTGCCAACTTCAATATACCTAAGTATCCATGTGGCAGAGCTACCGGGGAATTCACACCCTTGGCAGGCCTCGAGCGGAACGAGCCGTTTTCGTGCTCGAACCTGCGTAACCCAAGCGGATGGTTACCAAGACCCGTCGGTCCAAATGCACAATTTGCCGCTTCCCAATTTCCCAACACGCACCATGCTAAGCCAATGAAAGAAACATAGAAACGAGCTGATACATTCAACAATAGGGGTATTTATTTACAACTAGTACGGGCCCGTAGGGGCGGGCCCATAGGTGCGTGCCCGTAGGTGCGTGCCAGTATGTGCAGCCTCCCTCTCTCAAACCTCGAAAAAGCACATCCGCAGGTCCCCAACAATATTCCTGGCAAGTTTCAATCGTGCAAAAGAAATAATAATAAATAAATAAACATTAATTGTGATGTCATTCGTGACGTCATAGCACCATGTCCTGTCATTGGTCGACAGATAAATGGCCGTAACTTGGGAACCGCTCGTCCGATTAATATCAAACCTTGAAAAGGCACATCCGCGGGGCCCCGGCAATATTCCTGGCAAGTTTCAATCAGATCGGACCGTCAATCGTGCAAAAAAATAAATAAACATTAATTGTGATGTCATTTGTGACGTCATAGGACCGTGTCTCGTCATTGGTCGACAGATAAATGGCCGTAACTTGGGAACCGCTCGTCCGATTAATATCAAACCTTGAAAAGGCACATCCGCGGAGCCCCGGCAATATTCCTGGCAAGTTTCAATCAGATCTGACCATCGATCGTGCAAAAAAATAAATTAATAAACATTGTGACGTTGTTCGTGACGTCATAGGACCGTGTCTTGTCATTGGTCGACAGATAAATGGCCGTAACTTGGGAACCGCTCGTCCGATAGATATCAAACCCCGAAAAGGCACATCCGCGGGTCCCCGGCAATATTCCTGGCAAGTTTCAATGAGATCGGACCGGCGGTCGTCGAGAAACTGTGGTCGCAGACAGACAAACAGACAGACAGACAGACAGACACACAGAGATTGCTGGAATTATAGATAGATAGGCAGGGAGGGGAACACAGAAGAGCAGAGTTAACCGACTATATTCCAATGCAATGTACAATTATCATAAACACTTAAACAGTTTTACTTATAGGACGGCGCCACATACACACACACTCAAAAGAAATAGGACCCAATTGGTCTTTATTCGACCCTTACAGCCAAGGGGATAGTCCAGCTGGGGGTCAGAGGTCTGTTGGGGTACCTGACCGAGTTCGTGAGACTTGGCCCGCGACTGCACGTGTGGGACCCGTGGTCGGTGGGAGCTTGGATTGTGGATAGTGAATCCAGGGTCGCTCCTTGTAGGAGGCCAACGGAGACTCCAGGCCTGAGAGCTCCAGCAATGACAACATCACACCCAAACTGCCTTCCAAGAACTACTCCCTCCAAAGAACTTCAGAGAACTCTTAAGAATTCCCAAGGACACGCAAGGACTCTCTGAAGTCTGAACTCTCCGAACTCGAACGACCACAAGAAACTCTCCACACACACTCACTGAGGGTCGCGTCATCCTTTATCGACCGCTCTGAGCGGGGCGGGGCCTTGGTGGAGCTCACGCGCTGATCGCCCTGATTGGACAGGGACCTCCATGGATCAGCCGTTTTTGGGCGGGGTTATGGCCGAGCCGGGAAAACCCCGCCCCTCTACGCGTGTCTGTACCCCTCTTGCTAGAGAAACAACAATTCTGCCTCGTGGCGTTGGAATGCAGACCAATTCGAGGAAGTCGAATCAGGCACGCGAGGACCTCGCCTCATATGCAACGGCCACGAGGCGAGGGCGCAAGTGCTGAAAGACTCTGTGGCCGCAAGTGGAGGGGATCTGGAGATTTAAATAACCCAACTATAAAAATAACTCCGCAGTGCACACACACTTAATTCCCATTAGACACAGGGGATGGATTCTAACTAGAAACATACTGATATAACTGATCTACGGGGACCTGTCTGTTGTGTGCTCATGTCTGCCTGAGTCGTAACGATAAATCAATATATATATATATATATATATATATATATATATATATATATATATATATATATATATATATACACATATACATATACATATAAGGCGCTGCGAGGAGGAGTGATGTAAGGGACACATCGGCCATTTTGCAGTTAATGCCATATAGCACTATTTTAACCCTTACCCTATCATCATCATATCATTAAAAAATGTCACTTACATCACTCCTCCTCACGGGGCCTCATATATATATATATATATATATATATATATATATATATATATATATATATATATATATATATATATATATATATATATATATATATATATATATATATATATATATATATATATATATATATCTTCTTCTTTTGGCTGCTCCCGTTAGGGGTCGCCACAGCGGATCATCCGTATGATCCGCATAGTGATTTGGCACATGTTTTATGCCGGATGCCCTTCCTGACGCAACCCTGGTCGCCTCTTACGACACAGGGATATGGTACACCTATTTTAACCGGGGTATACACCGGCCCAGTATACTGGTACTCATTTTGCCGACCTCGGAAGGATGACAGGCTGAGTCAACCCCCTGGTGTATTAATTCAGTGGCCCAACGGGGCTTGAACTCAGGACCTTTTGGATCCCAAGCCGCTGCCCGAACCACTGCGCCAACACCAGGCTATATATATATATATATATATATATATATATATATACATATATATACATATACATATATATATATATATATATATATATATATATATATACATACATATACACATATACACACATATATATATATATATATATATATATTTTTTTATTTTTTTATTTTTTTTTTTTGTATACCTTGGTCGAGGCTCGTATGAGAGCTAACACACAACTCACAGCAAGGAGGCATGAGACAAGAGGGGTGGGAGTGGAAGGGACAAAACATTGGGGAACAGACACAGGTGAACTGTGGAAGGGAGAGGGATGGGGATGGGACGGGGAACATGGCGACGCGAAGATGGGCATTACAGGGTCTTTCAGGAAGGAAAGCAGCACAAGTGAAGGAAGTGAGCCTGGGTGGATTATCGGGGGTAGAAAAGCTCCAGGATTTGGATGGGGGAAGATAAGAGGTGGTGAACAGCTGTTTTGAAAGCCTGGAGGGAAGAATGGGAAAGAATAGAGTGAGGAAGTTTATTCCAAAGGCGGGAAAAAGAGGAATGAAAGAGTGAAGATGAGCAGTGATTCGTGATTTTGGTAGTTTTACCAGAAGGGGGTTGTTGGCGGACCTTGAGCGCCCTGTGGAAATGTGGTTGGGACAAATCGCAGAGAGAGCAGGGGGGCAAGGCTGGAGAGGAGTCGGTAGAAGACAGAAAGACCACCGACCAACCTGCGGTGATTGAGTGAGAGGCCCAAAGACTCAGCTTCATTGCGGGAGATGCTAATGATCTTAAAGCCCTGGTTTCGACAGCGTGAAGTCGAGAAAGGTGGGAGGCAGGAGCACCAGCCCAGAGGGGAGAGCAGTACTCCATCAGGCTACGGACAAAAGCTTTGTAAGTAGTCAGGAGCTCAAGAGGGCCGAGGAAGGACTTTGCACGACGGAGGATTCCCAGTCGGCGACTGGCTTTGAGGCAAGGTTGGAAATGTGACTTTCCCAGGAAAGGTCATGGCAGATAGTGAGACCCAGAAGCTTGAAAGAAAAGACTTCTTCCAGAGGATTGTTGAGAAAGTGGATGGGGGGGTTTTGTAAACGGTCCTTTCGAAGAGACATAGTGAGAGTGTGAGATTTGTCTGATTGAAAGACATGTTCCACGTGTTGGACCAGTTTGTGATTTTATCCAGATCTGCAGTGAGCGAAGAAGCTGCTGCTTGCCGGTCTGAGGGATGACAGATGGTACGGCAGAGGGTGGAGTCGTCGGCAAAGAGAAATAGAGGATTTTCCAGAGAGTCCGAGAGATCATTGATGAAAACCAGAAAAAGAACAGGGCCCAGAACGCTACCTTGAGGAACTCCAGCCTGCACAGGAAGAGGGGATGAAAGAACTCCATTTAGGGCCACACGTTGACTGCGACAGGAGAGGAAGTCTGCGAGCCATGAGTGGAGATGGCCTTGAATACCATGGGAAGAGAGTTTGGTGAGTAGGGCAGGGTGCCAGACTGTGTCAAAAGCACGTGATATGTCCAGGGACATGCTCGGATTTCCTGTCTGGCATTGAGGACCTCCATCCATTGATGGGAGAGCAGTAGCAGCATATCCAGGGTAGAGTGACCTGGTCTGAAACCAAATTGATGATTGGAAATCAAGCCATTGGAGAAGAGGAAGGATTTTCATGTCTGAAGCAATGATGGATTCCATAACCTTGCTGATGATTGGGAGAAGGCTGATTGGTCTGTAGTTACAGGGATCTGTTTTTGCACCTTTTTTATGCAGGGCAGTGATGTTAGCAGATTTCCAAGCAGATGGCAGATGACCTTGGGAAAATGAGAGGGTGAATAGAACAGAGAGAGGGTGAGCAAGAGCAGAAGAGCAGGCTTTGAGGACACGTGGGCTGGGATGCCGGCTGGACCGGGTTGCAGAATCTGACTCGAGGTTTGAAAGCAAGCTCTCCACCTTGTCAGGAGAAAAGGATACAGAGTCCAGGGACAGTTGGGTGCGACTGGGTAAAGTGGGTAGAGATAGTGATGGGTTTAGGACACAAGATTTAGCTGCAAACACCGAGTTTAGACATTCAGCTTTATCACGTGTGGAATCAGCAGTGCGGCCATTTGAGGTAAGGGAGGGGATGGAGGGGGAACATACACCAGAAACAGATTTGATTAAACGCCACCAGGATTTTGAGGAGGGAGAGATGTTTGAGAGTTCAGACTTGAGATGAGAAAGATGTTGTTTTCTGGCTCTCCTGAGGGTAGATACACACTTGTTCCGAGCTTTGTGGAAAGAACTGAGATTGTCCTCAGTTGGGTTTGCTTTCCATGAGGCAAAGGCAAGTTGTTTCAGGACAACTGCCTCACCACAAGCTTCAGTAAACCAAGGGCGGGAGGAAGGGTAAGACAACTGAACATGAGAGGGGATAAATCTGTGCATGAGGGAGAGCAAGTTTCTTTGAAAGAATTCCCAGGATGAGTTGATGTTTGAGAAAGTAGTGATAGGAGACCAGTCTGTAAGTTTGATGGCTGCTCGGAGACCCTGCCAGTCGGCTTGAGTGAAATGCCAGACTCGACGGCGGTGAGGTGGTTCTCTGATGACAGCCAGAGAGATGTCCACTTTAACAAGGACGTGGTCAGAAGAACCAATTGGAGCGAAGGAAGAGCAGCAGATATTGTCAGGGAAATTTGTCAAAATCAGATCCAGAAGAGATGGAGTACCATTGGTTGAGATCCGGGTCGGGAAGTTGACCGATTGAGTCAGTCCCAATGAGTCAGAGAAAGCTTTTGCTGATGTCCCATGGCAGGTGAGAGAGGTACCCACACCTAGCCAACTGGCGTGATGACAATTGAAGTCGCCACATAAGAGGAAGAGAGAGTTTGGATGAGAAGATAGAAGATGGTCCATGTTTTCGGAGAGTGAGGTGTAGATGGAGTCATCACTGTTCGGTGGACGGTACAGTACACATATAAACATGAGGTGGGAGTGGAGGAAGCCGAAGCCAGAGGTATTCCTGGGGGTGTGGGGAGTGAGAGCAGTGCAGGGAGAGTGAGGAATAGAGTCTTTGATGAAGAGAGCAACACCTCCACCAGGACGAGGCTCAGGTCTGTCATACCGTAAGAGGGAGTAACCAGGGAGTGATACTTGGGAGTCAGACACGTCTTGGGAGAGGAAAGTTTCTGTTAGGCAGATGATGTCTGGTTTGTCAGTGGCAACCTGTATGGAAAGATCTGAAGGTTTTGAGCGAAGGCCCCGGATATTTGAGGTCCACACTTTTAATGAAGAGGTAGGGGAGGAGGCTTTGGGTGCAGGAGGTGGAGGGGCGGGGGAGGGTAGGACGAGGGACGAGGGGGGAGGTAAGGAGGGTTGCTGAAGGAGTGTGGGGTATTGCAGAATAGCGAGGGGAGGGGGCCGAATGAGGAGGAGAAAAGGCTCTGTGGTGCTGGGAGAGAGGGGGACAAGAGACAAGGAAGATGGCAGTTGAGGATTTGAGGAGGTGGAGTGAAGAGATGGAGGTGAGAGGGCAGTGGAGGAGGCAGGTTGGTGGATGAGAGGGGGGCAACTTAGAGAAGGAAGAGTGAGGGGGATGAAAGGTGGGAGAAAGGTGAGGGGGGAATTTTTGAAAGAGGTGAGAGGGAGGCTTGGAGGAGAAGAGTGGGATGGTTGCTTTGAGAGTGAGAGTGAGGGGTGAGGGGGGTGAGTTGGCACTGAAGTTGGAAAAAAAGAATGGTTGATGGAAAGCGAGCATCCATGGCAAACTGTGGTTTTTAAAAGTTTTAGGTCAGAGATGCGATTTAACACAATTCTTGATGGATGCAATGAAGGCTAATTCAGAGCATGGAGAGAAGAAGCGCTGTAATAGTTGGATTTTTTAGGCAAGGAATGAAGGAGAGGTCGAAATGAGAGCAGTCTGTTAAAATAGCAGAAGAGAAGTGCATTGTGAAACAGTAAAGAGTACCACATGTGTGAGAGAGGAAGATGAAGCATTATAAGATCGTTTTTGTTGTTAATATTAATGTATGAGAGAGTTCAACAGATTAGGTCATGGAAGTGTAAAAAAAAAAGAAATCGAGGAAGACGAGGAGGAAGTTAAGAGGAAGAAGAAGTAGCAGAATCGGGAGAAGGTGAGCGTGTTGTTGTTGTTGTTGGGTATTTTTTTTTTTTTTTTTTTTTTTTTGTTTTTTTTGTTTTTGAGATAAGAAAGAGATTAGTTGGGAGAATGGGGGATGTTTGGAAAGTGGGAAGGATGAAAATTGAAGGTAATGGGGAGGATAGAAATTGAAGGTAATGGGGAGAAAAAACAAACAAAAAAAAACGATCGAACACCGAGTGGAACCGGTAGGCCTCAAACCTAGGACTAGGCCTCAAACACCAAGTAAGAACGTCGACATAAATACTCACAAAATAGCACGATTTTTGAAACAAAACCGAACTAGGAACACACATTAACATGTAGGTGAGAAAATTAAACAGTTAAAACGGGACAAATAACAACCGGAACTTAACTTTGAGAATGTCAGCAGGGAGCCCCGAAGGAGACCTCTTGCCGCTCAAAACCGGAACCGGAAGCGATGATATATATATATATATATATATACATATATATACATATACATATATACACATACAGTGGGAAGAACAAGTATTTGAGACTGCCGATTTTGCAGGTTTTCCCACTTACAAAGCACATAGAGGTCTGTAATTTTTATCATAGGTACACTTCAACTGTGAAAGACGGAATCTAAAACAAAAATCCTGAAAAATCACATTGTATGATTTTTAAATAATTAATTTGCATTTTATTGCATGAAATAAGTATTTGATCACCTACCAACCAGTAAGAATTCCGGCTCTCACAGACCTGTTAGTTTTGTCTTTAAGAAGCCCTCCCATTCTCCACTCATTACCTGTATTAACTGCACCTGTTTGAATTCGTTATCTGCATAAAAGACAGCTGTCCACACTCACTCAATCAGACTCCAACCTCTCCACAATGGGCAAGACCAGAGAGCTGTCTAAGGACATCAGGGACAAAATTGTAGACTTGCACAAGGCTGGGATGGGCTCCAGGACAATAGGCAAGCAGCTTGGTGAGAAGGCAACAACTGTTGGCACAATTATTAGAAAATGGAAGAAGTTCAAGATAACAGTCAATCTCCTTCGGTCTGGGGCTCCATGCAATATCTCACCTCGTGGAGCCTCAATGATCATGAGAAAGGTGAGGGATCAGCCCAGAACTACACGGCAGGACCTGGTCAATGACCTGAAGAGAGCTGGGACCACAGTGTCAAAGAAAACCAGAAGTAACACACTATGCCGTCATGGATTAAAATCCTACAGCGCACGCAAGGTCACTTTGCTCAAGCCAGCGCATGTCCAGGCCCGCCTGAAGTTTGCCAATGACCATCTGGATGATCCAGAGGAGGAATGGGAGAAGGTCATGTGGCCTGATGAGACTAAAATAGAGCTTTTTGGTTTAAACTCCATTTGCCATGTTTGGAGGAAGAAGAAGGATGAGTACAACCCCAAGAACACCATCCCAACCGTGAAGCATGGAGGTGGAAACATCATTCTTTGGGGATGCTTTTCTGCAAAGGGGACAGGACGACTGCACCGTATTGAGAGGAGGATGGATGGGGCCAAGTATCGCGAGATCTTGGCCAACAACCTCCTTCCCTCAACAAGAGCATTGAAGATGGGGCGTGGCTGGGTTTTCCAGCATGACAACGACCCGAAACACACAGCCAGGGCAACTAAGGAGTGGCTCCGTAAGAAGCATCTCAAGGTCCTGGAGTGGCCAAGGCAGTCTCCAGACCTGAACCCAATAGAAAATCTCTGGAGGGAGCTGAAAGTCTGTGTTGCCCAGCGACAGCCCCGAAACCTGAAGGATCTGGAGAAGATCTGTATGGAGGAGTGGGCCAAAATCCCTGCTGCAGTCTGTGCAAACCTGGTTCAGAACTTCAGGAAACGTCTGATCTCTGTAATTGCAAACAAAGGTTTCTGTACCAAATATTAAGTTCTGTTTTATATCAAATCAAATATCAAATACTTATTTCATGCAATAAAATGCAAATTAATTATTTTAAAATCATACAATGTGATTTTCTGGATTTTTTGTTTTAGATTCCGTCTTTCACAAGTGAAGTGTACCTATGATAAAAATTACAGACCTCTACGTGCTTTGTAAGTGGGAAAACCTGCAAAATCGTCAGTGTATCAAATACTTGTTCTCCCCACTGTATATATGTATGTGTATATATATATATATATATATATATATATATATATATATATATATATATATATATATATATATATATATATATATATATATATATATATATATATATATATATATATATGCAACGCCTTGCAATTGCAATGGCGCAATATGTGTGTATATATATATATGTATATATATATATATATATATATATATATATATATATATATATATATATATATATATATATATATATATATATATATATATATATATATATATATATATATATACACACACATATTGCTCCGTTGCAAGGAACTTCAACACAAGAGGCCATTCGGCCCATCAAATCAAAGCCTGCGTGACAATTGCTAACTTATGGTTGTCCGTGCTCTATCCGACTTTCATGCTCAGAGTCAAGCAAGGTTACCCACATACCATTTTAGAAATCTTTGGTACAACTACGGCCGGGGATCAAAATACTGACCTCCCAGACCGAGAACGGATGCTCCAACCATTATGCCCCCCAGTGAAACTATTAGACTTTTATTGTGTTTGTTTTTATATATATATATAAAAAAAAAAATCACCAGTTGTTGCATCCACAGGCAACTGAAATGGTCTTGTTCTGCTGGAAAGGTTATCTCCAAGGCTGGTAGGTGGTGGAAGGAGCTCCGAGGATCCAAATGAATCAGGTAGCGGAGGAAGATTGGCTAAACTCTCAGGATCACCTATAACACAACGGAAGCCTTTCATGGTGGAGAAGAACACAAACATAATGTAGTGAAGATTAAAACAGGGACAAAACTGAAACTAGAAAGCATCTCAAAATGCAAAGGCCCGTCCACGTCTGTTTGTAATCAAACTAAACAACAAAAACAACAGATAAAAAAAAAATAAAGAAAAGAAACAAAGCAGTAAATTTTATTGATTAGCGTTCTCCATACTAACAGCGTAGCAGCCCTATGGGCAATCTTATTCTAAATGTGCAATACATCCTTCCGACATACTATATTTGTGCGGTGTATCAGAAACAGACCGCTTCCTTGATCCCCTCCAAAAAATAGAAATAACCCAATTATGTACAAGAAGCAAAACCATGCCTACTGCTAATGTGCATAAATATAATACATTGTGGTTATATAGCTCAGATAATAAGCCTGGTGTTGGCTTGGGATCCTAGGGTCCCGAGTTCAAGCCCCGTTGGGCCGCTGAATTAATACACCAGGAGGTTGACTCAGCCTGTCATCCTTCCGAGATCGGCAAAATGAGTACCAGTGCACTGGTAAGGGGGACATTGCATCATAGCCGCGTCCCAACCAATGATGCAACCAGCAGCCACAGGCTACACTCAATAGAGAGAGAGAGCTCAGATAATTTCAATTGAACTGGCCGGTAGGCTGCCACCAAACAGCGCGAAACCCAGAAGACCTAAAGCCTGAGGCTAATGCGTACTATTGCCTTCACAAGTCCTATGATGCCTTTCTGCTCTAACTCTTCGATATGTGATGATACTTTTAACAGTCGCTTGTGTATTTTTACACTGAACAGAAAACTTTTAGGGAGGGCATGGCGATTATGAATATGACACTTCCGAAGATGTCTTGGGCTTACCAAAATGGTGGGCATATTTTTCTTTTTTTCAGGTTACAATTGAGGGTGGCGTCAGGCCAGCTGTCCAACAATGAGTTTGTAGTGGACATACATTCATACAAACACTTGCTCCATTATATATATCGATGAACTCATAAAAAGGCTAGGTTGAAAACTTGATGACAAAAATCTCAAATGGTAAGAAAGATATGGAGACACACACTGAAGTTCAAATGGTAAATAAATAAAGAAACACAGAAGCGATTCCAAAACCCAGGCATCTCGCACTGCGCAGCAGCGGGTGGGCTGATAAGGCTCATTTCTACTACTGTGACTTTGCCCTTTGACATTTTGACACAATTATTAGTCTTCTCCATATTCTCATAATAAGGGTTTGTTCAAAAGTTGATGATATAAGCTCAAATGGTAAAAAAAAAAGTTATGCCCTTGACTGACGGACGTACGCACGCGATTGCAAAACAGTCTTTCACTGCATGAGCAGATGGGCCAGTATCTTGATTTGGGATGTGGATTTTGGATTCATAAAGTAGCAACTTTCCTGCTCCAACTCCATCAAAACAATCACTGAACATACCCAGTCCAGGAGTGCCTGCAGACATCATGAAGTCTTGGTTGGACATTCCATCATCTCGCCAGCTTCTATCACGATCTTCATACAAACTAAGTGAGGGCGAGATGGAGCAAAATGAAATGAATAAAAGCTTCATCAGCATCTACCTCTCACTTATTGTCCTGTACAGTCCAATTTATTAGTCCATTCTCTCACCCAAGTCTGGTGGCATCCAAAAGTTTCTCCAACCAAGTCAATCCTTGGGCTGGATCAGCAGCTTCCATTATGTACTCAATGGAGTCTGTTACCTAGACGGTAGAGAACACTCAAAGGGGGGTGGGAGTCTATAAAAAGTAAGAATGACTTCGAGACCAATCCAATTAAAATTTGTGTAGTCATAGCAGCAGAACACCGCACATTGGGTGGAGCTTTCTTTGAAGATAAATTAATCTGACAGTTAAAACATTTGAGCAAATTATTTATTTTGCCAATTTTTTTCTTCAAAATAACACATTGCTTTAGTTTTGAAAAAGGTTCTGTGAGGGTGCCTTCATATTTACAGGTCTAGAGTGGTATCTTAGCAGCGGTATTTTGCTAACTGTTTGCTGATCACCTACAGCCCAGATAACGTCGCTGATCAGTCGTTCACCTGCAGCCCAGCTAAGACACCTGTGTTCTGATTACCACCAAGTGCTTGATGTTTATTCACAGACAAACAAAACAAAAAAGAAGCAAAAAACATTTTCTTGGTACCAAGTGCTGTTTTCTCATAAACTCGAAGCACCCACTCCCGTTGGGAGCGGCCAGAGGTGGGGTTTATGTTATTATCCTTATTCAAATGTGTAATTCAAAATTCCTTTTGCTGCCCGATTCAAAACCCCTCACTGCACTGGAAAACTTGAGGACAAGAACTCTGTACTATAAAGGACGGGGACTTTTAATACCCTCTCCCACCTGGAGTGGCACCACACGATACAAATTTACATAAATAATTTATGTCCCCCTCCTCGCCCCCCCCCCCCCAAGACCACCGGCATAGATAAAACAGCCTTATGCACCAATTGGGGTCATGCTGATCCCATGTAGCAAATCTGGATGTAAAAGGCCCAGAACTGTAGGAGTAGCGCGACAAACAAACACACACCGATCCATGAATTATCGTAAGGACTGCACGAGAGGGTGGTCATGGTTACTTCCCATTCATTGGTTCGACAGACTCGAGGGGTTTTGTTGGTGTGCAAGGTCTTCATGCTCATAGACGAGAAAGGTGGCAGAGAGCAAAAAGGCAATTCCCCATACTTCAAAAAAAAAAAAAGTGCTTACCTTCAACACAACAGCACGAGTGTGTTCAGGAAGTTCTGTTACTGTTGCCTGTCTCACTTCAGTCACCGTCTCACATGGAATGCTCAGTTTAGGATACCCAGTCTGCATAGAGCACACAGCTCAGTGCTATGATTATAAAGCAGACCACCCCATTTCTCAGAAAAACCAAACATGTGCCAGGCTGTAGATGGCGCATGATCAAACACCAAAAATGGAGACAAATTTAAGAAGAAAAAAAAATTAAAAATAAGGACAAGGCACCTTTGCTGGTACATGGAAGTCCAGACAGAAGGATTGTCCATTTCTGCGCAGTGCAGCGATATAGCGCTGCCAGTGTAATCGGCCGGGAGAACTCGCTTTATCTGCTCTGGCCAAATTCACAGTGCTCTCGTACACCACACACACTGCCTGCTAGAAACATAAGAAACATGGAAATCTCTTGAAAGTCATACATGTTCTTTTACTTTAACATAATCTGCCTCTGGACAATTATTTGTTTTTTTATTGATACAATGACACAAACCTCTTATTGGAGAAAGAGTTTAATTTTTTTTTTTTAATGCCGCAGTTTTGAATAAAAATACTGTCTACCCTGACATCAGGAAGTGACATCAATGCCGGTCAAACAATTATGGGTAAACCCAAGATGGTGGCCAACATAACCATGGGTAGTGTGGAAAGGAGCTGCATCATCAAGTTCCTTGTGAAGGAGAACATCAAACCAACTTCAAATGATAGGAGACTATCGGCACAATTTGGTGAACCACAACTTTCACGTTGTGCTGTGTTTAAATGGCGAGAGGTTAAAAATAAAATGGCCGATAAATGGCGAGCGATCTTGAGCACTCACATGAAACCGATTACTGTCAAAACATTTAACCCAAGTCTGATTCTCTGAAATTCAGGAAGATTTCGAGGTCATTGTTGGAATTGTGGAAACAATCATTCACTATCACTTGAAATTCGAAAAGGCTAGTGCATGGTGGGTACTAACAAAGTTCAGAAAATCTGAAAGATTTCTACGCAAATGATGAAGGTTGTTGTTTCGTTTGTAACCTGTGGCTGCTGGTTGCATCATTTTCTGGAAGCGCGGCTGTGCCACTAATGCAGTGCCCCGGTCACCAGGAAGCTGGTACTCATTTTTCCGACCTCAGAAGGATGACAGGCCGAGTCAACCAACCTGGTGTTATTTCAACGGTAAACAGGGGATCAAACTCAAGAACCTGTCTTAAGCCAGCCACCCTAACTATGAGGCCAACACCAGGCTTAATCATGAAGATGCTACAATCTCAGTGAGACAAGTGCGAACATTGTAGGAGGGGAATACCTAAAGAAATTGGTGATATGTCATCAACCTCCCTGAGCCGTTTGATTTTCTATAATAAAAAGTCCATGTCAACCTTGAACAAATCATATAAACACGTTAGCTGTCCATTACATTGCTTACCTCTGCACCAGGCAACATCGGCAGTTGCAGGTCTACTGAATGAGAGCGACCTGTGAGCTGCAGCTGCTCAAATCTACGACTCCAAGAGTCAGAACTCGTTCGCTCTCCGATACTGCTAGCCCCATTCCCACCAGTACCAGTCACTCCACTTCCCAGGGAATCAGAGGAACTTTTCCGACGAAGCAGACCTCGCATACTGCGACCCACATTGCGAAGCGAAAAACGCTTGAGTAACCTGTGTCCTTCTCCTTGTCGACTTCGCACCATTGTTGTACCAGCTTTGGTTATCTCTGGTCTCACATCAAGCACATCATCAGTGCTGTGAGCTTTTGGAACAGTACGAGAACGGGGACAGAGATTGGTTAACCTGGCAAGTGGTGGCCTCTCTGCCACACATGTGAAATCAGCTGAAACAGGACGAACAGTGCGTTCGTGCGTCACTTTCCCACAAGGAGCGTACATGTCCCACTCCAAAGTATGCATCCTTCCACTCCAGGGACTCATGTCGGACTCAATAGGGGCATCCGGTGATGCTACAGAGCTTCTACCAACATTGGCAAAATCTTCATTGCCATCATTATTGTTGCGACATTGTAAGCTTCTAGCATGACCAAGTTCATGAGTAAAGTGCCGAAGGAAGGCCTGCGTAAAGTGATTGGAAAGAGACAGCTGTGCAAGTGGGCCAAAAGGCTGTCCTTTCACACCATGATCCTGCAATGGCAGCTCTTTTTCAGCAAAAACACACACTTGTTGAGCAAAGTTGGCAGCAGCTGAGCGAGCATGCCTTTCACAGAATAGTCGCCATGCCACACTATCCCCCGCACTCCAGTTGGGCTTTTCATCACCTCCGGTTGGCTGGCGCGGGGGTGGTGAATAAAGGAGCTGGGCAGGTGGAGCCGGGTCAGGTCGCAAAGGTGTGGAGATGGGGTTAAAGGGTGGCGCAAGCGTTGCAGATGGTGGAGTCACCGGACAGATGCGATTTGTCGTGTTTTCTTCCGGGCTGCCATTCATGGTTGCTTCTTGAACCATTGGGCACTGAATGTAAAAACAAAAAAAGAAAATGAAGAAGAAGAAGTCATAGTTGATTTAAAAAAAAAGACATCACAGCATTTAAACTTCCCTTGTTGACAAAGCAATTTAATTAAGTTGCAACATGACCAATATGGATCACTTTACAGAGAAGTAAAGGCATGTACATCAACATGATTAAAACTGAAAAAAAAAAATCTGAATAATAATGATAATATAAATAATAAAATAAAAAAACAATCGTATCTTGCCAAAAGGTGACCACGTGTGACTTATTTAAGGTCACACTGAGGTGAACAGAGCTGCTATCTACCAGGAGCGACTCCTTGAGGAATATCTGCCTACGAGAGATTCCGATGAGAATCGTTTTACAGAGTAACTATGAAAAATATGCTTTTGCCTCATAACGTCACCAAATGACGTTATAATATCTCAAGCTTGACAAATCTAGAAAGCACTCATCGAGGTGTTCAATTTGAGGTACTACACGATATGGTTCCTAAAACTTGAAAATTTGACCTTGGGGTCAAATATGTTTGACCTGAGGCGCTAACCATGAAGGTCAAGGCCAATCGCCACCAAAAATTAATCAGCTGAGCGCCAGACCATGAACTATATTCCCATGAAGTTTGAAGACGATCCGATCAAAATTACTCAAAAAATAAGGGTTTCGTCGACTCCCCTGATTTGCGACAAAGTGACCTTGACCTTTGACCTTCAAAATTTTATGCGCTGAAAGGGACCTCTATAGGCCTCCGATATGCGAAGTTACAAAAATTTCCAATGATAACTGTGCTCTGCAGAGTGATTTATATGTGATTAAAAAAAAACAAAAAAAAAAAACATGAAGCTCAAGGCCAATCGCAACCAAAAATTAAATCAGCTGAGCGCCAGACCATGAACTATATTCCCATGAAGTTTGAAGACGATCCGATCAAAAAATAAGGGTTTCGTCGACTCCCCTGATTTGTGACAAAGTGACGTTGACCTTTGACCTTGACCTTCAAAATTGTGCACTGAAAGGAACCTCGATAGGCCTCTGATATGCGAAGTTACAAAAATTTCCAATGATAACTGTGCTCTGCAGAATTTTTTATACATGATTACAGACAAACAAAAAAATTTTTTATAAAAAAACAAAAAAAAAAAACATACAAGCTGACTAACATATCTTGCAAAAACTTCGTTTAGGCAAGATAATAATAAAAAAACAATCGTATCTTGCCAAAAGGTGACCACGTGTGACTTCTTTAAGGTCACACTGAGGTGAACAGAGCTGCTATCCACCAGGAGCGACTCCTTGAGGAATATCTGCCTACGAGAGATTCCGATGAGAATCGTTTTACAGAGTAACCATGAAAAATATGCTTTTGCCTCATAACCTCACCAAATGATGTCATAATGTCTCAAGCTTGACATATCCAGAAAGCACTCATCGAGGTGTTCAATTTGAGGTACTACACGATATGGTTCCTAAAACTTGAAAATTTGATCTTGGGGTCAAATATGTTTGACCTGAGGCGCTAACCATGAAGGTCAAGGCCAATCGCCACCAAAAATTAAATCAGCTGAGCGCCAGACCATGAACTATATTCCCATGAAGTTTGAAGATGATCCGATCAAAATTACTCAAAAAATAAGGGTTTCGTCGACTCCCCTGATTTGTGACAAAGTGACGTTGACCTTCAAAATTGTGCAATGAAAAGGACCTCTATAGGCCTCTGATATGCGAAGTTACAAAAATTTCCAATGATAACTGTGCTCTGCAGAATTTTTATACGTGATTAGAGACAAACAAAAAAAAAATTATTAAAAAAAAAAAAAAAACATACAAGGTGACTAACATATCATGCAAAAACTTCGTTTTGGCAAGATAATAATAAAAAACCAATCGTATCTTGCCAAAAGGTGACCACGTGTGACTTCTTTCAGGTCACACTGAGGTGAACAGAGCTGCTATCCACCAGGAGCGACTCCTTGAGGAATATCTGCCTACGAGAGATTCCGATGAGAATCGTTCTCCAGAGTAACCATGAAAAATATGCTTTTGCCTCATAACGTCACCAAATGAAGTCATAATGTCTCAAGCTTGACATATATAGAAAGCACTCATCGAGGTGTTCAATTTGAGATACTACACGATATGGTTCCTAAAACTTGAAAATTTGACCTTGGGGTCAAATATGTTTGACCTGAGGCGCTAACCATGAAGGTCAAGGCCAATCGCCACCAAAAATTAATCAACTGAGCGCCAGACCATGAACTATATTCCCATGAAGTTTGAAGACGATCCGATCAAAATTATTCAAAAAATAAGGGTTTCGTCGACTCCCCTGATTTGCGACAAAGTGACCTTGACCTTTGACCTTGACCTTCAAAATTTTATGTGCTGAAAGGGACCTCTATAGGCCTCTTAAATGCGAAGTTACAAAAATTTCCAATGATAACTGTGCTCTGCGGAGTGATTTATACGTGATTACAGACCAAAAAAAAAACAAACAAACAAAAAAAAAACATATGAAAGTCAATGCCAATCGCCACCAAAAATTAATCAGCTGAGCGCCAGACCATGAACTATATTCCCATGAAGTTTGAAGACGATCCGATCAAAATTACTCAAAAAATAAGGGTTTCGTCGACTCCCCTGATTTGCGACAAAGTGACCTTGACCTTCAAAATGTTGTGCACTGAAAGGGACCTCTATAGGCCTCTGATATGCGAAGTTACAAAAATTTCCAATGATAACTGTGCTCTGCAGAATTTTTTAAAGTGATTACAGACAAACAAACAAAAACAAACAAAAAAAAAAAACAAAAAAAAAACATACAAGCTGACTAACATATCTTGCAAAAACTTCGTTTTGGCAAGATAATAATAATAATAATAATAATAATAATAATAATAATAATAATAAGTTATGAACTCAAATCAAAACTCGACGCAGCCTTCATCCAATTAACGTTTGATTCCAACAACACAAATGACTACTCACTACTCCCTTCTATGGAACAACAGAGGCTGTTCTGTCTCACTCTTCCCTCCAAGGCTTTAATTCAAGCAGGTAGTGCAACACCACTTCGTCATCATCATCCCCCATCATGACCAATGATCTGTATTACCCCCACCCTCCCTAACCCAACCCTCGAACTTGCCGATTTCAGTGTTTCCCCTTCTCTCCCTTTCTTTTCCTGTTCATTTATCCCCTTGCCGGTTGTGCCCAATGTTGCCCCGATACCCCTACTGTATTATGTCAAATCGTACAAATTTTATAAAACTTTAAATCAAGAGGTTTGGGATTTTAAGATGTTAAACACGATTAAGAAAACGATTCAAAGGAATGTGGTAAATTACACTGCAACTTAGGCATATCTTTACTCTAATTCATGGACCGGTGTGTGTATGTGTGCGTGTGTTTTGCATGCTACTCCTCAAAAAGTTCTGGGCAGATTACATCCATATTTGCTACATAGGATCAGCATGACCACAAATGTATAGTGGTGGTTTTTCCTTTACTTGGTGATCGTGGGAGGGGGTTACACAAATTCTCGATGTAAATGTGTATCGTGAAGCGCCACCTCCAGGTGGGGGAGGGTATTACAAGTCTCCACCATTTACAGTGCAATATTCCTGTCCCCATGTTTTCCTGTACAGTGAGGCATTTTGAATGATAAGCAGGAAGTATGTTTTTGCTTCATGCACATAACCCAGATTTTTTGTTGCCTATACAGAGCTGTCAGTTGCCTATACACCACCCAAATAAAGGTATGCGTCAGAAGAACGTGTCGCATGCTTGAAACATGAAACAAATGAGAAAAAATAGCTCCACAAAGCGGGCGTAACCCCTCAGCCCCTTGACGCAAACCAATTTCAAGATGGTGGCCATATTGAAAATCGCAGCACGCCCATTTTCGAAAGGAACCTTCCTTTACTCAACCCCAACATATCCTGCAAAAATGGATTCAATCGGACAAGGCGTTCTCCTCAAAATCGACGGAAACCAATTTCAAGATGGCTGCCATGGAGGCCATATTGAAAATCGCAGCACACCCATTTTCGAAAGGAACCTTCCTCGACTCAACCCCAACACACCCTGCAAAAATGGATTTAATGGGACAAGGCGTTCTCCTCGAAATCGAGGGAAACCAATTTCAAGATGGCTGCCATGAAGGCCAGATTGAAAATCGCAGCGCACCCATTTTCGAAAGGAACCTTCCTCTACTCAACCCCAACATATCCTGCAAAAATGGATTTAATTGGACAAGGCGTTCTCGAAATTGACGGAAACCAAAAGATGACAGACGGACGCCCGCCCGGACGGACAACGCCCAAGACGACAATACCCCTTAGCCAATTCTGGCTGAGGGGTAAAAAACTGAAATTGAGGGAGAGCAAAATAGGAAGAACATTTTCGTCAAGCAGTTTTGATAATACTTTTTTAAGGATTTCGAGCTACACAAAATTGCCTTAATGGGCTTTATTTTAAAACAGATTTTCAGCTCATGGAAGAACAAGGTAACAGAAGAAAGGTAATGCACCAAGAACAATGACACAGGGGTGGAAAATGCACATGCAGAAAGCAAGAGATTGGACGAAGAAGAAGAAAGGAGAGGGAAGGAAACTGTCGTCGTCCATATGCAGCACGTGGTTGCAGGTAAGCATCAGTTCTCGCAGGGATGGGTTTGGTGCATGAGCTTTGGAAACAAACACAGAGTTAAACCATTCAGCCTCATCTCAAGTGGAGTTAGCTGTGAAGCCATTTGAGGTGATGGAGGGGGCGCACACATCACAGGGACTTAACAAGGTGCCTCCAGGACATTTAGGAAGGAAATGGGTTCGAGAGTTCAGCCTTAACATTAACCAGGCGGCATTTCCTGGATCGCTTGAGGATGGACACACAATTGTTAGTTTTGATGTTTCCAGCCATTGCATACGATTGTAAAATTGACGAACGTGATATCTTCCCACATTTTAATGTGTCGCACATGTGCACGTCAAAATGTTTCGATCTTGAATTAAAATAACAGGAAAAAAAACATTACAACTATTTGCTTTCTGTTATCATGGTTTAATAAAGCAATGATAATTTCTCCTCCACCCCACTAACACCCGTCTCCATCCCCACCCCTCAACCCCCACACCCCCCCAACATCAAACAATGCACGTTTTTCACCATACAGAGAACAGTAAGGCCAATTCAACAAAGCATTCAGTGCAATAAATCAAAACAAACACCTGATCCCAACTTTGTCTGACAAACCTCAGTATTTTCACCCTTCAACCCACCTCTCCTCGAATCTTGATCCCTTTCCAAAGGATCAAGTAAAATCAAATGAAACCAGGTGACAACAGACTATTACAATCAACAGCTCAACAGATAAATTGAGTTTGCTGGCAAAATGTACAATTGGTTCTACAGACAGCTGGAGGAGCATCTTAAACAGATGGAGCCAAATTTACGAAAGGCGTTTAAGAGTCAGACGCGTATGGAATCGCGAATCGTGCGTGATCACCAGTTCAAACCGAGTCGCCAATAGCGAAGAGTGATTGTCGATTGCACGATCAAAACCGAATCACAAGCGTTTAAACAACAAACAAACTTTTACATGTTGGTGAGGGCATGTTTAAGAGTGCGTTTAAGGCCTTGAAGAAAGCATTGCATGGCTTATAATTGGTCTTTTACATGGGATGTTTGCTTGAATTAGTGCATGAGGAGGCAGAAGAGGATAGGACTAAGACAGTTCGCCAATGTGCATCGAGAATCTTCGAGGATAGATGCAATCATCTGGAGAAATATGACAACATCAAATTTGTCTGGCGTTAGATGTTAGAAGGAATCATTTTGTTGGTTGCAGAATGTAGTGCAAGATGACCTGGATCAAACTAAGATGAGTAGTAATGCGTTGAATCCTCTCCAACAATTGTCCGTGGTGCTGCGATTATATGCAAGTGCATCATTTTAATCGGATGTCTGGATGTGTGTGGTGTTCCACAGGCTAACTGGCTGCTTCGTCATGCACAGCTAATCGGCTGTTTATCTCCCTTCGTAAATCGCTACTGAGATGTGATTAACTGTACACATACACTACATGGCCAAAAGTATGTGGACACCTGCTCGTCCAACATCTCATTCCAAAATCATGGTCATTAATACGGAGTTGGTCCCCTCTTTGCTGCTATGACAGCTACCACTCTTCTGGGAAGGCTTTCCACGAGATGTTGCAACATTGCTGTGGGGATTTGCTTCCATTCAGCCACAAGAGCATGAGTGAGGTCAGGCACTGATGTTGGGCGATTAGGTCTGGCTCACAGTCGGCATTCCAAATCATCCCAAAGGTGTTCGATGGGGTTGAGGTCAGGGCTCTGTGCAGGCCAGTCAAGTTCTTCCACACCGATCTCAACAAAACATTTCTTCCACTCCAGAGTCTTCCACTCTTCTTCATCACTCCAGAGAACGTGTTTCCACTGCTCCAGAGTCCAATGGCGGTGAGCTTTACACCACTCCAGCCGAAGCTTGGCAATGCGCAATGCGCATGGTGATCTTATGCTTGTGTGCGGCTGTTCGGCCACTCGGAAATCGCTAGTGAGTGTTGCAACCAACAATGGACAATTTTTCCATGCTATACGCTTCAGCACTTGGCGGTCCCATTCTGACAGCTTATGTGGCCTACCAATTTGCGGCTGAGTTGTGGTTACTCCTATACGTTTCCACTTCACAATAACAGCACTTACAGTTGACCAGGGCAGCTCGAGCAGGGCAGAAATGTAACGAACTGAGTTGTTGGAAAGGTGGCTCTCACGGTGCCACATTGAAAGTCACTGGGCTCTTCAGTCCGGCCCATTCTACTGCCAATGTTTGTCTATGGAGATTGCATGGCTGTATGCTTGATTTTATACACTTGTCAGCAATGGGTGTGGCTGAAATAGCTGAATCACTAATTAGAAGGGGTGTCTGCATACTTTTGGCCATGTAGTGAACAACGATGTTTGTGTCACCGTTTGAGGGTTAGGCATGTGTAAGACACTCAAAAAGTGCCTTTCGTAAATTTGACCCCATGGTGTTTACTGCAAGCACAGAATTTCATTATAATGGCCGGTTTATATTTATCATTTCACACAACATTAACATAATTTTCTATCACACAAAAGGTGACTGTGTTTGGGCAGAAAGGAATATTACAAAAGGAAGAAAGAAAATGGGATGGACTGCTGGAAATCAGCAAAGAAAGCTATACATCAATGTCTATGGCACCACAAACAAGGAAGAAAGCAAAAAAATAAAAAAGGAGAAAAACAAAATGTCATAGCCCCCATGGTTTTTGTAATTTTGCTGCATGGAATTAAAGGGCTAGCCCATATTTACAAGATTTATGTGAATGCACAACTGACTTGAGTTGTCATGCGACATAGAAGAACATTTGTGACATATGCCATTTGCCAAGTTTGAACAAAATCGGACCATGCATGTCAGATGAATTGGTTGGGGACACTTAAGTAACAAAATAGCCGCCAGTCAGCCATCTTTATTCTTATCTCGAAAAACAATGACGTGCATATATAAGCCATCATTCGTTATTTGTGTGCTTAGTTTGAACAAGATCAGTAAATGCATGTCCAAGAAATGATCGAGGGAGAGTTCAACACTGGTTTTTTGTTTTGTTTTGTTTCTTCCAACAAAAATGGCCACCAGTCTACCAGTCGGCCGGGCCATCTTTGATCAGATCGTAAAATAAAGTGAGGGATATGTGTATGCCATCACTTACTGTGGTTTTGCCAAGTTTGAACAAAAATCGGACCATGCATGTTCAGGAAATGGTTGGGGACACGTTTAAGTAACAAAATGGCTGCCAGTCAACCATCTTGGACCTGATCTCAAAAAAAAAAGACTTGTTGATGTAAGCAAGCCATCATTCATTATCTGTGTGCCAAGTTTGAACAACATCGGTAAAGGCATGTCTGAGAAATGGTTAAGAACGTGTTTCGCTCTGACACGAGCCTCGACTTCATACACAAAAATAAAAAAAATTATAAACCGCTTTTCTTTACAACTAAAGACCCAGTCACACCTTGACGTTTTAGCCAACGTATGCCGATTTTTGAAAATTTTTTCTAAAACGCTAGCACACGTTGAATACGTTATGGGTAAGTTTTGATAACATTGAGAGCATGCTGAAAAACACTGCCATACGTCGTTGTACGTTGGCTTTAAACGTTGTACTTTTCGGTTGTCCTCAAATTTTTGCATGTTTGAAATTTCACGGCGTATGACTCACACGTTCCGCTACGCTGGCCACAAGTTGTATGCACGGTCTGCGATCGTTGACAGACGTCAACACATGCTACTTGTAAGTTAATAATAAGTTGAGACACGCCGAGGTAATGTTTAGCGTACCCGAAACTTATTTCTAACCTATGATTAACGTGTTGTTGGCACGTTACGCGATCGTTGCCAGACATCGACAGACGTTACTTTTAAGTTACTCATAGGTTGAAAGACGTCGGTATAATGGATCGTCCTTGCGTCAGCGTCCACGGCCACGGCCAGGACACTTATTTGCAGCATTCTTCAAACTTTTCTTCGGCATGACGAGGATGTTCACACTTCGATGTCTATCTTGGCTATGATTCCAATTGTCCATCGGCAGCGTCTATTTAAAATCGTCGAGTTTGAGCGTTTTAACACGTTCAGAAGAAACGCTTCAAATTTCCAAACCCCAGCGTCAAAAAAACAAAGGCGAGGGACAGCAATTTAAATCGTTCATTGTAAACAATGAAAATAGTTGAGTGGTTCCGTTTAAAAGTCGTTGAGTGTAAAAAAAATCCAATTGTTGAGCGCAAGCGTCAACTTTCAATAGTGGAGTTTGAGCGATTTAGCACGTTCAATAGAAACGATTAAAATTTCCGAGCGCCAGCGTCAAAAAACAAAGGTGAGTGACAGCAATTTAAATCGTTCATTGTAAACAATGAAAATAGCTGAGTGGTACCGTTTAAAAGTCGTTGAGTGTAAAAAAAAAAAATCCAATTGTTGAGCGCAAGCGTCTACTTTCAATAGTGGAGATGCAGCCATTTAAATCGTTGAGTGGCAGCCTATGAATAGCAAACCCCACGTCACCGGCAAAGATAAACTGCCACACGATATGGATAAGTTAGGCTATCGTTGGGCATAGTTTGTGAACGCCGGCTACACGATAATTATTCGTTGGTATACCGTATCTACAAGTTATCGAAGCGCTCTATGCACATTATTAGTTCATTGTGCATTTGTCCAACCCGTTATGAATAGACCTAAATCGTAAAAACAAGCCATAGCTCATTGTTGAAAAAGCCCCATAAAAAATTAGCCGCGAAGAACTTCGAACAATGGTGCAAAGATGTCTCCTACCCGTGGACACCTGGACGCAAGGAGGATCCATCATAACCCACACCCTCCCCCTCACACTCACCTACTATTGCCAACATGAACAAACTACTACTAATGCTAATACTAATACTGATACTGCTGACATGGACATTGACTCAAAAACACTGTTGGGTTCCCCTTTTATGAACACCATTTTTATATACCAATTCCCAAAATCGCTGGGAACACGTCTTTATATGGCAGTTGTAAGTTAGAAACACGTTCATTTATTTTTTTTGTCGACCGGAAGACGTCATTGGAATACGTCTACATACGTCAATGTGTGTTGGGACTACGTAAAGAATTGGTTCAAAGCACGTCAAACATAAGTTAGAAATAAGTTTCGCGTAAAAAAAGACATTACCGCGACATGTTTCGACTTATGAGTAGCTTATAAGTAGCCTTTGTGGACGTGTGTAAGCGTCCGCATATCGTGTGTACAACTTATCCCCATCGCATGCGGAACGTGTCATACGCCAAGTACGTCGTAAAATTTTGAACATGTTTAAAATTTCCTGACGTACTCTACTTACTACGACGTATGATAGCGTACTTTAGCGTTCTACTCACGTATACCAAACTTACTCATACCGTATTTGACGTGCCCCAACGTTTTAGACACATTTTTCTTAGGTCGGCATACGCTGGCAAGATCGCCAAGGTGTGACTGCGATGTTGACACTTCCATTTCTACGGCAGTTATGATTCGAATCGTTGTGCGTCAGCCTTTTAATAGGCTACGTCACGACATCGTCGGCGATGCGTGCAACGCGCTATGCCTAAGTTAGACTATCGTTGGGCATAGGTTGTGTAGGCCGACAACAGGTTCAGCATTCGTTGGTATAAGTTATCTATAACACAATGAAACGTTCTGTGTCCGTTACTAATGCGTTATACATAAGACCAAGTCGCTAAGAATACGTCCGAATCTTTAAAAAAAACATCAAAAGTTCAACGTAAGCCAGCGTTTTACATAAATTTTAATACGTTGCCATCGCTGGCTAAAACGTCAAGGTGTGACTGGGCCTTAAGATGGCCATCAGTCAGCCATCTTTGATCGCATCACGAAACAAAATAATGTGCATATGGGTCATTCTGTGCCAACTCACCTAAATTTCAAAAACCTCCCCAGGTCACCTCCTCAGATTTTGCTGGAAAAATTCTTAAATGTAGATCTATATGGCTCTACCCACCATGCAAAAGATTAGCTTTCAATTCCTCATAGTTTAAAAAATATCCATCTCCAGAGACCTTTGAAATTTGGCCCTAAAAATGCCAAATGTGAAAAACGCATTTTTTTTCAACTTCAGGGGCTTATAATTTTATAATGGACTCCTCTAAAAAAGTTAATATTGCCAATATTTACAAAATGGCATCCAAATTTTTCAATTATGGCATCAGATAGCCTCTGGGATGCATATTTCTCACTCTATCGGAAGCTAAAAATTGCTTTTGGGCCAAAACGAGCTATAATAAGGTGAAACTATAAGTAACACTCCTGAAAACATAGAACAACTTAGAATTTTTTCCTCATAACACAGTGATTATAGGGTCATTATCTCTCCATAGATACATTTTTGTTGGGATAATACAGTTAGGTGATGAATTATAAAAGTTTTACCATAAGCCCTTGCCTCTGAGGGCTCTAAAATGGACCAATTTTGTCCTCTGGTTTGACCATGTGGCTTGGGGTTTAGGATATTAATTTTTTTTTTCTAAAGATTTCCTCATATAAGATGTGTCTACTGACCGAATAATTTTATCTAACGCCCATGGCTTCATATTAAAATAAATTTTTATTTACATGCACGTTTTTTATAATTATTTACTTTTTTCATATTCATGAGCTTATAAATCTGAAACTGATCACTCGAGCAAAGTGATACTGAAGATATTTATAAACTGGCATATGAAATTTAAGGATCTGTTATTAGAATGCCTGATAAATGCATACGTTTCTATCTGTAGGAAGTTGAAAATGTCGTTTTGACCAAAAATGGTGAATATGCAGGGGGCATTAACTGAGGTTATGTAATAACTTAGATTCTTCTTCTCATAAATTAATAATTATAAGTACATTTTTTATTCAAAAATAAATTCTTGTAATGATAATCCAAATATATGCTTGGGTTTTAATTTTAAAAACATGTCCTGTTTTAGTTATTTTTTAGACCTGTTATTTTAATTTGACCTGTTTACTAAGATGTAAAATTCTGTGCCTCTGAGTGCAAGATAATCATGATAATGAATGTCATAAAAGATTAAAGGTCATTAAAGAGTTTTCGAAGGTATAAAAATTACTAATATTCATTGTCTCTGTATATCTGTAAATACAAAAAGCTGCTACTCAACTAATCAAATTTGTTCTAATTTATAATTTGCAATCACTTACGAAAGTAATCATTAGCATGTATTTATGAATAAATAACATCCTTATCACTAATGTCTAATAAGCATAATTTAGCCTCATGCATACCCCTGCAACTTCACCTTGTTTTTACCAAGTAGGCCAGATTGCCATATTTGGCTTCCTAAAACTAGGAGTATGTGCTTTCTTGAGACATTCTGATGCCACAATCTGAAATTTTGCATACCAGTTTATAAAATTCTGCAGTAACTCTTTCCTGGATAGTTCCATTTAAGATTTATAAACTTCTGAATATGAAAAAGTGAATAAATATAAAAAACGTGCATGTAAATAAAAATTTATTTTACTATGAAGCCATTGGAGTTAGATAAAATTATTTGGTCAGTAGATACATCTTATATGAGGCAATCTTTCGAAAAAAATGAAGATCCTAATCCCCGAGCCACATGGTCAAACCAGGGAACATAATTGGTCCATTTTAGAGCCCTCGGAGGAAAAGGCTTATGTTAAAACTTTTATAATTAATCACCGAACTGTATTATCCCAGCAAAAATGTATCTATGGATAGATAATGACCCTATAATCACTGTGTTATGAGGAAAAAATTCTAAGTTATTCCATATTTTCAGGAGGGCTCCTATAGTTTCACCTTATTTTAGCTCGTTTTGGCCAAAACGCCATTTTTAGCTTCCTATAGAGTGAGGAATATGCATCCCAGAAGCTATCCGATGCCATAATTGAAAAATTTGGATGCCAATTAGTAAATATTTGCAATATTAGCTTTCTAGAAGAGTCCATTATAAAATTATAAGCCACTGAAGTTGTAAAAAAAAAAATGCGTTTTTCACATTTGGCATTTTTAGGGCCAAATTTCAAAGGTCTCTAGAGATAGATATTTTTTAAACTATGAGGAATTGAAAGCTAGTCTTTTGCAAGGTGGGTAGAGCCATATAGATCTACATTTAAGAATTTTTCCAGCAAAATCTGAGGAGGTGACCTGGGGACCCTTAGGTGAGTTGGCACGGATTGACCCATATGTATACTACCACGTGTTATATTTGTGCCAAGTTTGAATAAAATCACTCCATAAATGTCTGAGATATGGTTGCGGACGCATGCACGCACGCACGCGCACACGCACACACACACCGAGACTAAATCCACAAGACCCCATTTCAGACAAAGTTTGACGGGGCTAAAAATGACAATTAAAACTTGACAATTAAAGATGACAATGTTTAATTAAAACTGACACAAATATGACAATTAAAGATGACAATGATGACCATCTCATCTCAAATTCGTAAAAGTGGAAGATGACAATTAAAACTTGCATTTACTACAAAGATGTGAATAAAAGTGCAAGCTTGCAATCAAACAGTTAAATTTATACCTTGATATCTATATTTCTATTTATGTATACTGGAAACGAATACATACACATGTACATATTTTTTCCACGGATCCGTGGTTAAAGTCTTGCCACAAGAGGAAGCACTTGAATCCCTCCCGAACACCCGGTCCTGAGGCCGCCGGGCACAGAGAACACCGTGCACCAGCAGGTTGCTAGGGAATCATGAACGCCAATTGGTACGGCCAATCATGGCAGGGTTACACAACTTCAAGTGATACCTTACTTGTGGACGGCTGGCTAATTAGGGTCACTTGCCCTCAGCGCACACTCAGATTCCTGCCGAGAATTAGTGAGTGTGCACTGGCTAACAAGCCAAATTATTGGGGTACAACTTCCCGCCGAACTACACTTGTGCACTGTCGGACCAATAAACGAAAAGACAACCGAGACAGATCGGAAATAACAACAAACAATTATTACAAAACACACAAGCAAGTAATCATTTAAAAGCAAGTATTTATAAGCAAGAAAGCAAAAGGCACGTCAGAGCAGATTTAACCATAACACGTATTCTTATTCAATCTTACTTGCACAAAAGACTTGTCCATCATTCACTCAGGGGAGAAGAATAAAACAAGAAAAACATGAAAATAATAACTGTCTCCTCCATAACGCCAAAACCATGAAACCTAGCAGCCTGAAACTTTGCATGCATACAATCCTCGGCCATCTTGCTCTCTGGGGTCTCAAGCCGTATACTAGGTGACCTCGCTGGGGTCTGAAGCCGCCATGTTTTTTGGCCTGCTCAACCATAGTTTCACTTTGAACAGGCCACAATGATTTCTCAATGATAAACTTTTCTTTTTCACTTTCGTCCCTCATATTATCGAATCACCGGGTACATTGCAATGCTTATAAAAGCCCGGAGACGCCAACGTTCGTGGCATCATTTAATTTCCGCACATGCGACAACCTCGAGAATCTCTTAAACAAAGGTGAATTACAAAATTTAAGCTCCAGAAACGAACTTGGCAGCAGTTCCGATTACTAAAAAAGGTGTTAATTTGTCCAATTCGGACATTGCATGGGCATTTCCAGGTGCATAGTTTTATCGACAACCATTGGCAATTACTTGCCAAGCCAGGCGTTCCACTGGAGTACTTGCTCGAGTGCTTAAGCCACTTACCGAGTGCCCGACAATCGATAGCGGTACAGTTAGTGTCCTGATCGGGATGTACAGTCGAGTTATGACAAGGTAGAGGTATGTATATAGCACACCCGGACGTGATACATATGGGTAGATTTGGATTTGTAAGGATTCTCCATGGATATGTGGACATGCCATGCCTGTTACGGGTGCTGTAGTGGCAGTTTCATCCCGTATCTTATGGAAGTTTAATCAGATTTTTCCTTTGTCTTCGCGCCTGTTTCTAAAGTATTTGGTTATCAGATTTGCTTCACAAAGGTTATATTTGTTTCCCTTTGTGAGTTTCAAAGCAAAATATATTTGATAACACCCGATTTCTGAGCCGTTTGCCGTATTTTCTAAATTACCGAGCCAAATTGTTTGTCCACCCGTTACACAGCTCTTTGTGTACCCTTGTGCTCAAAATGTTTCACACAAAGTTGAATGGCACAATTTGTGGGTCCATCAAGTGTTCTGAGGTCGTATTCCCGGCAAAACCTCAGGCGAAGGGTGTCAACACATAATTTAGTCTCATACCACAGAGCCACCACTTTTGTCTTCTGCTTCAGTGTCAAAGGCATAGTTGAGCTATGGAGCTAGAAATCCCAGGGAACAAATACCACGATAACACCACCAAACCCTGAAAAGGAAAATGGTATAGGTCAAAGAAGTGGCAGGAAGTCCAAGTTGTATAAATCTTTTTGAAACACCCTGTATGTATATGTACATTTATATTGTTACGGTTCTCGGAACCGTATGCATACAACATACAGTTGTCCCGAGTTAGTTATTCCATTAGTATACGTACAGATAGATCCCTTCCTTGTGTGTAGTGGGAAAATACGGGGGTGCATTGCGATGGGCTTTTAGTTAGGATTATAAATCATTTTCCCCTTTTATTTGAACCACGGTATTTATCTCGCTTGCCTCGCACCCTCGCCTCGCTTACCACAGCCTGACGAGCGCCTACCCAAAGACTCGTTTTCCGAGTCAGAATCCTGACGTTCGCTGTGGCAGTTCCATCTCGGCTTCCACCTTCCCAAACCCAGACATGTGGTGTGGGCGGGCCTTGCTGGCTCTGGCGAGACCCTGCCCAGGAAGGCGGACCGCATGAAGGCCCGGTTCAATCAGGATGAATGATGAGGTCGGCTTCACCATGGCTCTACCCCCTAGCTCCGTGATCTATAAAATACGAAGCAATCCTCAGAGTAGAGTGGGGTGGGATGGGATGAAAAGGAGTTCGTTGGAGTGGGAGAAGGATTGGAAGGTTGCAGTTGTTATTGACGGGGTCGTTGTGAAGGCGTTCCACTGCTTGGCTCTGACCACGTCCCGCCTCGACGGCCCAACTGCAGGTCCACGCACACCCGACAATCGACCGGGTCTCTTGCCTGGTCCTGTCGACTGCTCTATTCTCTCCTCTCAAGCTCCTTGACGGACACGATCTCCACACGTGCGGCTGTGGACCGAACTGCACGACCTTTGTCAGGTGCCGCACCAGGGAGCACCCTTTCCCCCGAAACGCTCAGGTACCAGAAACTCTGACCTCAACTCCCTCCCTACCTGGCTGCAAAAGGTCCCCTTTTCTTTTCATTGGGTTTATTTTGTCTGAGTGTGTGTCTGAGTGTGTGGCGCCTGTCTGTGTAAGATCTTTATTGTTGCGATTGTTGCTTGTATTAATCTCACGTCAAGTCTGCACCGTGTCTGCTTTTATAAGTTGCTTGCATAATTGTCACACCACATTTCTCTCATCTTGCCCTTCTTTTATAACAGGGGACCTTTTTCCTGTGTCACATGCTTTTCCCCACTTTAGTGTAAATAAATCATTGTAGAAAATGTTTCCAGCTCACCTTTGTCTTTTCCTTCATTGGTCCAGCATGGTTCGGATATGAGTTTATCTGGGTCTTTATTCCCGATAATCCGTTCCTTCCAGCCAGTACGTCCTTGGCAGTTCCGCTCGGCTGCATCCGATCCGGAAAAGTAGTTGGTAGAGTTGGTAGTTGGTACTCTACCGTAGTCGGTAGAATGATCCGGTTCGGGCAAGGTGTACCAAGGGCATGGTTCCCCAGTAGTTGAAAACCGCGTGGTTAATTTGGTAACTTGATTCTAGACAGGAGGACCCTACGCCATGCGGTTGAGGTATTGGCGTCCACGGTCGGCTAAGCGACCCGCCACGTCACGGAATTATCCGTGAGCGACGGCCTACAATTCCGGGGAGTCTGGTGGGAGACGACGTAACTTCCCCCACCTCGTGGTCATTTCTCTCTCCCAGACCCTGGCCCGCAACAATATTATATATATATATATATATATATATATATATATATATATATATATATATATATATATATATATATATATATGTACACACACACACACACACACACACACACACACACACACACACACACACACACACACACACACACACACACACACACACACGAGCCAAAATATTATGACCACTTGCCTAATATGCTGTTGGTCCTCCGTGTGCCGCCAAATCAGCGCCAACCCGCCGAGGCATGGACTCTACAAGACCCCTGAAGGTGTCCTGTGGTATCTGGCACTAAAACATTAAGAGCAGATCCTTCAAGGCCTGTAAGTTGCAAGGTGGAGCCGCCGTGGATTGGACTTGTCGGTCCAGCACATCCCAGAGATGCTCAATCGGATTGAGATCTGGAGAATTTGGAGGCCAGGGCAACACCGTGAACACTTCGTCATGTTCCTCAAACCATTCCCGAACAATGTGTGCAGTGTGGCAGGGCGCATTATCCTGCTGAAAGAGGCCACTGCCATCAGTGAACACCATTGCCATGAAGGGGTGTACCTGGTCTGCAACGATGTTTAGGGAAGTGACACGTGTCAAACTGACGTCCACATGAATGGCCGGACCCAGGGTTTCCCAAAGCATCACACTCCCTCCACCGGCTTGTCGTCTTCCCACAGTGCATCCTGGTGCCATCACTTCCCCAGGTAAACTGCGTACACGTACACGGCCATCCACGTGATCTAAAAGAAAATGAGACTCATCGAACCAGGCGACCTTCTTCCACTGCTCAAAGGACCGGTTCCGACGCTCGCATGCCCATGTTCCTCGAGTTCCGACGAGAGAGATAGCGAGAGCGAGAGCGAGAGAGCCTGTCCGAGATAAAGTAAGATTGTGAAAGATAGTCGGGACAATCCTGCGCTGTGTCCGCTTTTGTAAGTTGTTGCTTTTGCCGCACCCCACAAATTCCTTGCTCTCCCCTGCTGTGCATAAAATAAAACCCCATTCACTGTGCCACATACTTTTCCTTGCTTGGTTGTAACTAAATGCATTGTGTAGAAATGTTCCCAGCTCGTTGTTGTGTTTTCATCCATTGGTCCAGCATGGCCCGCACCCTAGTTTAGCTGGGACGTTATTCCTCAACGATCTGTTTACTAGCCGGTACATGCTTGGCAGTTCTGCTCGGCTGCATCAGATCTGGTAAGATGATCCGGTTTGAGCAAGTGCATACTGAGGGTATGTTCCCCGTTAATTACATCATGTGACCTTTAGGTAAACGGTATTTATTTGACGGAGGACCCTAAGTCACGTAGTCGAATTATTGGCATTCGCGGTCGATTAGCGACCCACCGCGTCACAAAGTTATTCGTGTGCGACAGCCAGTGATTCCGGTGAGTCTGGTGGGAACCCAAGGAAGTTCACCCCTTGTGGTCTTCGCCCCCAATCCCACAACACTATATATATATATATATATATATATATATATATATATATATATATATATATATATATATATATATATATATATATATATATATATATATATATATATATATATTGTTACGAATCTGGAAGCTTACTGCACCCAACATTCGATGTCCCGATAGAACAGTTATATCGGGAAGTGTGTGTTTATGGTTAGGCCCCCTACCTGTGTCGAACGGGAATTACATGTGTGCGCTGCGGAGATTTGTTTACAACAACACGCCTTCACCTCGCTTCCTCACACCGACACCATTGTCTACGTGCGTGTCAGTAGGTACATGGGCAGAGTTTCCTCGACCACCAGAGCTCCGACTCCGCCCCAGAGAGATGGAATGTTCCCCGCGACCAATGAGAGGCGAGACATCTCAGACGGCGAACTTTCCCACGGCCTCTCGACCAATGAGAGGTGAGATGTCTCAGACACCGACGTTCCCACGAACCCAGGACCAATGGGAGGCGAGACGTCTCAGACGGCGATCCTTCCCACGACACCCCAGCCCGCAGGAGAAATGCAATATAAGGAACGCCTGGGCCTTGGAAAGAGTGTCAGGGTTGGGCGATCGGGTTCGAGGTGCCGGAGGTCGACTTGTCTGGTCTGGTTGGCTTGGCAGCGATCGGGTTCAAGGTGCCGGAGATCGACTCGTCTAGTCTGGTCGGCTTGGCAGTGCTCGGGTCGTCTCTCGTCTCATCCACCTGGCGTCCGACGCTTTTTCTCCGTCCCTGGTGCCTGGAGTGGCATCATGTTGCCGGTTCGAGTCCCGTCGAGCCAGATTGTCGAAGACCACACGAGGTGGACAGGTCCAAGCACAGGCTCTGGTCTCCAGCTCCCTTTCCTCGAGCTGGAAGACTTCAATAAAGACCATTGGGGTCCATTTGTGTGTGTGCGTGTGTGCGTGTGTGTGTGTGCGTGTGTCCGTCTATAAGTAGCAACTGTTAAGTGCTTTTTGCTTGTACATTGACTGCATTTATCAATATTCGGTTAACTCTGCCCTTACGTGCTCCCCTCATTTCCCTATTGTTTAATAAATATCCCCATTTGTGAAATGTATCAGCTCGTTCGTGTCCTTTCCTCCATTGGCTTAGTGTGCTGAGTGTTGGAAAATTAGCAAGGCCATCGTGCCACCGTAAGGGGACCTTTGGACTGACAGATCTCGGTGACCATCCGCTCGGGTCACACACGGTTCGAGTACCCTTGCGGCTCGTTCCGTACGGGTGCAGTCGAGGGTGTGGAGACTCGGTAAATCGCCACGTGGATATCTCGGTATTTTGAAAATTGGCAAATAACCCTGTACCACGTGGTAGAAATATTGACGCTTCATGGTCCGATAAGGGACCCGTATTCTTCGGAGTTTTCCGAAGAAGTACGATCTAAATTCCGGGTGATCGGCGGAGTCGACTCTACGGCTCCATCTAGCGGCCGTGCTCGTCACAGATACCCAGCCCCGCAACAATATTACGTATGTGTCCTGTTTAAAAAAAAAAAAAGATTCAAGTTTGAGCAAAAGCATACGAATGCGATGTTAGCAAATCAATATCGCCTCCTCTTCAAGGGCACCATGCGATCTTTAACGTTCACCAACTAATGCTGACAGATGTGACTCCCAGTTTAACGTCCATCAGAGGGACAGCACACACATTGTTGAATAACTCTGCCTGTGTAACAGCGGGATGAATAGCTGGGTCGGGGTTCAAACCCAGATGAGACAGAGCTCAAAGGCGAGGGTGTGTACTTCGAAAGCTATACTGCCAGCCCACTAATGCTGTAATACTCAGGAACAAATTCACATTATAACAAGCACAACTTGTGATTTTTATATACAAAATTAATCCACTACAAAAGCCATAACTGCCAGATCACATTGAAAGCCTCCATCCAACACCCCTAAACCATTCCAGTCAAAATCCCAAGCCATTTGCTGTTTCGACAAGCCTCTGCCACATTCCTTGTGCCGGAATGTTCATTCCAAGAGCGGCATTTTCAATACAACTGTCCTGTTACCCAAATGAGGGTAAGGGTATGGAAAAAGGTGGGGTGGGGATGGGAAAAAGAGAAAAATCACCATGAGACTAATATAAGAGAACAAAAAGGAAAAGAAGAAAAATAAAGCAAAGCAAAGTAGGAGGTAAAATTATCAAATATTATTGTATCTCGTACAAACCAAATCGATCAATCAAATGTCCCATACATACATACATGCATACAAAAGTTCACACAATGTCGGCGTTAACAATAAGCAGGTCCTGGGCAAAGGTTATGATGGGTGGTTTTCTGTGGCCTTCCCAACAGAGAGTCAGGTGAGGAATTAGTAATATATTCAGGATGCCAGGGATAACTCGCCTACTCTTCGCAAGAGACACAACATCCATCAACGACCATTGCTGGTCGAAGAGTCTTCTGGCTGAACGTCATTCCGATGGACGCGGCACATAACGATGGCCTGCTTGTGAAACACCACGATGACAGTTTATTGCTGGGTCGAGATTCAAACTCAAACGAGACAGCTCAAAAGACGATTTTGAATACCTCCAAGCTCTCAGAATAGCCCCTTTACTCTCATTTAATACATGTATATAACCACCAAATAAAATTCACTTCAAAAAAAAAAAACCTGCTGTGACGACTTACTTGTGTGCAAAAGTGATGAGTTTCTCTACGATATTCAATGTGGCGAGTGGTTGCAATTGATAGGGGACGGATGGTGAGGGCGCAGGTAAGTGTTATCACTTGTCATCGTTCAAGTATACGCTTGATAAACAAAATAATTTATGAACCAATGTTTTGTTGTTGTTTTTTAAAAAATGTTTGTAATATTCAGGGCTTTGAGCACACTGGTCACAGAGAATATGGTTCGGCTGAATTAACGAGTCGACAAGTCAACTTCATCGAGGCATTTCATTTATGATCAAACTCCAATATTGCCTTGCTCGCTGTTCAAAATGATCATCAATTCAACAATTATTCTTATCCATTTATAACCAATGCATTTGTTGAAGAAGGTGCTCTCCGTTTTCAGCCAATTTTGTTGCAAAAAATAAAAATCAAATAAAAAAAGCCTTTTGTCCATAATAAACATGGTAAACAAAAGCAGATGCTTGGTTTATCATTTGACTTTGCCCTACCCTGAACTATTGCCTTTTAATTTTATTTATTTGCCAGCACTTCCCGTACCATTGGGACGAAACATGCTTCAACAATAAAAAGTGGACTCTGAACAAGGAAAGGCACGATGCACTCGCTCATACTCTGCCCATCGTCAATACTCCAATAAATTGAAGAAAAACTCTCTCTCTCTCTGGAGGAATGTGCTTCACCATGCAGCTCCATGTCGCAAACCCAATTAGGCAGAAACAAAAACACTGTTAAAAGGGGCTGTCAAGAAAGCTGAGAGGTATGCACACCTCGCCTTTGAGCCGGCATGCTTGGGTTTGAATCTTGAGCCACAGTTACAAACTCTCACCCTGGTGTTTCGCACAAAGGCAAGACATCAATGCGTGCACAATCCATCAAACAGGTTAAGCCATATGCCAGCACAACTTGTTGGTGGACGTTAATGAACGTTGGTACCTTTCCTGAAGATTACGCGAGTAATCCTGGCACTCTCGACAAATCACATATCCCTGCCATGGTGGAACGTCAGGCCTGGCCAGCCAGTACAAGAGAGACTTGAACTAGAATGCTTTTCAGTCGAATGTGGGAATAAGTTGGGAAGAATAAGAATAAGAAGAAGTGGTACGAAAACTAGAAAATGAATGCCGAACCAAAAAAATGCATTTTCCTATGCTACAACACAAGAATGTGCCTGGTGTTGGCTTAATGGTTAGGGTAGTGGGCTTGAGATCCGAGGATCCCGAGTTCAAATCCCACTCGGCTGTTGAATTAATACCAGGTGGGGTTGACTCTGCCTGTCATCCTTCCGAGGTCGGCAAAATGAGTGCCTGCATGCTGGTATCCTGTGTCGGAGTGGCGACCCATTCAGGATTGTACCCAATAGCCAAGGAGACTGCTTAGGCAGCACCAACGCTCTGCACAGAGTATGGTCCCAATGGATGGATGGGATGGATGGAACACAAGAATGTTAAAGAAACTTTCAGTAGAAATAAAGCAAATCTCAAGATCGCATCAGCTCATCAGCTTCTCAAAAAGATACTTAATTACACCGTGGTACTGATACAACAGTGGATAACATTAATCTTTGCGGCGATTTCAAAACAGGAAAGCTTTAGCCATTATGGTCTTTGCCGTTACGTTTCTTCTACAGCCGGGAGAGTTGTGAAGTGGATCGGCGATGAGATGAGACTGATCATGTGCAGGGGATGGTGAGCGAGAAACCCAACTCATATTGGTTAAAAGTTTTAACTTTCTCTTCAAAAAAAGGATTTAGAACAAGAATGTTATTCTCGAGAAGTTTCCACACAGCTCAATGAGACAAACATTGCAAGCTGCCTTGCAATCAGGCTTAGTGAGATTAATGTCCCGAAACAACTTCACTTTTTTATTTCATGAGTTGGGGGAGGTATCCATAGTTCAGGACACTCATCAGAATAGTCGTGGAAACAAACACACCAAAACATTATGATATTAATCTCACAAAAATACAAAATCCAAGCAAGAATGTGAAAAAAAATTCAAGATGCATCAAAAAACAAAACAGACCACAATGAAAAGACCAAGGACGTATTTTAAAATATGGCAGATGGCATGAAGTTTCTCAATGGAGCTTGGTACTTGTTAGTGGCTCAGCAGTGGCAGGCAACTAAGCTAATCAGAAGGCCGCAGGTCAGGCACTCAACTGAAAAGGCCGCAATAACCCTCCCCTTCACCCCACAAGCCATTTTAAAATAAAAAAAAGAAAAAACAAAAAA
Organism: Eptatretus burgeri; assembly: GCF_056783735.1. Classification (NCBI taxonomy): domain Eukaryota; kingdom Metazoa; phylum Chordata; class Myxini; order Myxiniformes; family Myxinidae; genus Eptatretus; species Eptatretus burgeri. The sequence continues at coordinate 90,534,418 of NC_140964.1, read as the reverse complement.
AGTTAAATATTAAATTCTAGAATCATTAACAATAATATACAGAGTTGAACACGACGACAAAAAACCCATTTAAAGTGACTATTCACAGTGGAAGGTGTAAAACCTGAAGTACCACAGGTTGATGCGTTGCAGGTTTGCAAGAGACCCGTGCGCTATCTACCATGAGGCTAAGGAATGTACAGTAGTCACCAAATAATTTACATTGAGCTTCCATCATAAAACAATAAATCCATGAACATTTACGATCCGCAAACAATTGGGAACCATTAGACCCATGTTGAAGTATAATATATCGCATCATTCCTTCACCAAAAATGTCAAGAACAATAAATAAATATTTTTTTATTTTTTTTTTAAATCAATCAACATCTATGGCCTCTTAAAATTCAATTCTACAAACGCTCCAATTATCATCAACTGGAGCGGCCAGTTTGATGCTCCCATCAGAGGGTTGGCAGTTTGGGATAAAAAACAAAACAAAAACAAAACAAACCAAAAAAACCGAAGAAATCACAATTAATTTGTCAATTTGAACTGGGTGTTGCATAGCTAATGGACCTTGAAGATGCCACGGTGTTGACGGAGTGGACAAATGGCTATAGAGCAGGTGAGTTAACGCTGGTACCCTGAATAAGTTCGGTAGTGAAAAATGAGCCACAAAACCTGCAAAACTTAAAGAGAAACGAAGAAACTTAAGGTGCCATGCATTACCCTCTTCCACTCAGAGCAAGAGTAAAGATGCAGGTGCAACCGTTTCTTCAGCACATACTTGCATGTGATTGTCGGAGAGACGAATACCGCAGCGTTGGTCGATGGAGCAGGATATTGAGAAAAATAAAATTATAATAATAAAAAAACACCTTTGCTATTATTAGCTCACCTGCAACGTAGTTCCAGGGAGCCTATGCGATGGCACATCGTCTGTCATTCAGTCCGTCCACAAACACTTGCAAATTATCTGAAACTACACACCCGAATTTGATGAAACTTGACCACAACCTTCATCACCCGGGATGTACCAAAGTTTGCTCATGGCATATAAAAATAATAATGATAAATTTTTTTTTTTTAAAACGGGGTCTAAGGAGGTCTACAAAGGTGTTGCCCCCCAAAATAGGTATTTGCTTTCTTCTCAGAAACTACACACACAATTTCGATGAAACTTGACCACAACCTTCATCTGTCATGTTCCAAAGTTTATTCACTGCATAAAAAATAAAGTAAAAAAACCCCGTATCTTGCCAAAAGGTGACCACGTGTGACTTCTTTAAGGTCACACTGAGGTGAACAGAGCTGCTATCCACCAGGAGCGACTCCTTGAGGAATATCTGCCTACGAGAGATTCCGATGAGAATCGTTCTACAGAGTAACCATGAAAAATATGCTTTTGCCTCATAACATCACCAAATGACGTCATAATGTCTCAAGCTTGACATATAGAGAAAGCACTCATCGAGGTGTTCAATTTGAGGTACTACACGATATGGTTCCTAAAACTTGAAAATTTGACCTTGGGGTAAAATATGTTTGACCTTAGGCGCTAACCATGAAGGTCAAGGCCAATCACCACCAAAAATTAATCAGTTGAGCGCCAGCCCATGAACTATATTCCCATGAAGTTTGAAGACGATCCGATCAAAATTACTCAAAAAATAAGGGTTTCGTCGACTCCCCTGATTTGCGACAAAGTGACCTTGACCTTTGACCTTCAAAATTTTGTGCACTGAAAGGGACCTCTATAGGCCTCTGATATGCGAAGTTACAAAAATTTCCAATGATAACTGTGCTCTGCAGAATTTTTTATACGTGATTACAGACAAAAAAAGAAATAAATAAATAAATAAATAAAAAAAACATACAAGCTGACCAACATATCTTGCAAAAACTTCGTTTTGGCAAGATAAAAACATACAAGCTGACTAACATATCTTGCAAAAACTTTGTTTTGGCAAGATAAAAAAAACAAAAAACAATAGGAGTTTACTTTCTTCTTCGTTACATATTTGAGTCATCCACACCGACCATGCCTGTATTGGTTTAATGGTTAGGGCGGCGGGCATTGGATCCTCGGCTCCTGAGTTAAAATCCCGCCCAGCTGTTGAATTAATACCAGGTGGGGTTAACTCGGCCTGTCATCCTTCCGAGGTCAGCAAAATCAGTGCCAGCATGCTGGTATACTGTGTCGGAGTGGTGACCCGTCCAGGATTGTGCCCAATAGCCAAGGAGACTGCTTAAGCAGCACCAACGGTTTGCACAGAGTATGGTCCCAATCTCTCTCCACACCTACCAGCGGTTCCCTTCCACACCTATCAGTGGTTCCCTGGTTTTCTTCTCCAGCCACTACCAGGTGAGCGCCCAGTGACATTGCCCCTATATTTTTTTTACTTACGAAATCGAAAGATTTCGTAAGTATATAGATGACTTCCGTTTCTGTTTGTTCGTTTGTAGGCACGATAAGTCGAGAACGGAAGAAGCTACCAATGTCAAATTACACCCCGTGATTCAGGAGAGTGATGGCTAGCGCTGATTAGATTTTGGTCAAAATCAGTCAAAGGTCAAGGTCACAGTGAGGTCAAACATCCAAAACATTCGATTTTTGATGGTTTGGTACAAAATCATCGTAGAAACTTCTGGTTTGCGTCGCTTCCTTCTCTCGAGACAGCTTTTATTAGACAAGGTCAGAGGTCAAGTTGACGATTTCGTAAGTACCAGTCTATGACAGCTTGTTACTTACGAAATCTAAAGATTTCGTAAGTATATTGATGCCTTCCGTTTGTTTGTTTGTTTGTTTGTAGGCACGATAACTCGAGAACGGAAGAAGCTACCAATGTCAAATTACACCACATGATTCAGGAGGGTGATGGCTAGTGCTGATTAGATTTTGGTCAAAGGTCAAGGTCACGGTGAGGTCAAATATTCTATTTTTGATGGTTTGGTACAGATAACTCGAGAACGGAAGAAGCTACCAATGTCAAATTACACCACGTGATTGAGGAGGCTGATGGCTAGTGCTGATTAGATTTTGGTCAAAATCGGTCAAAGGTCAAGGTCACAGTGAGGTCAAACATCCAAAAAATGATAACTCTAGAACGGAAGAGGCTTCCAATGTCAAATTAAACCACGTGATTCAGGAGGGTGGTTGCTCGCGCTGATTAGATTTTGGTCAAAATCGGTCAAAGGTCAAGGTCACAGTGAGGTCAAACATCCAAAACATTCGATTTTTGATGGTTTGGTACAGAATCATCGTATAAACTTCTGGTTTGTGTCGCTACCTTCTCAAGAGACAGCTTTTATTGGACAAGGTCAGAGGTCAAGTTGACGATTTCGTAAGTACCAGTCTATGACTGCTTGTTTTTTAATTCATGAAACAAGACTACATCTTTAATAAGAAAGCTGGAATGATGCCTTGTTCTTGATTGAAAAATTAGAAATAACACGTTGAGAGTCCAAAACCGAATTTCACACAGGACAGCCAGCTTAACACCTCAATCCAAAGGATGATTTTTGCTCCAAGATGCAGCACACAGGACATACCCAATCCCATTGGGGAGGGAACCAACACATGATAACTCAATAATAAGGAAACTACCAACTGCGCTATCCTGTCACAATTTCACATCAATTTACTGAACACACCTCAATTTTCAGCAATTTCCCTTTACTTGTCTTTAAAGACCTCAGACACCTAAACTATTGAAGAGATTATTGCCACACAAAGAAAATATAAGGAAAAAGACAATTAACCAAGTAAAATTCTGTAATCAATTGGGGGCTAAGATGCTCTTCCTTACATCGTAAGCACATACAATTTCAAACTTAAGTAAAGTGATATTGATGTAGTTGTCGGGTTGTGCCCGATTCCTGACAGAGATCCGGCGAGTCACCTCAATGCGACCGTAACGGTCGACCGGTTTGAAGAAGACCCCCAGCTGGATCCCATGTCCACTAGTCAGGATACCGTACTGAACGGGGTCTCAGAGCCAGCCAAGCGCTACGCTATTTAGCAACACACATCTTGTCCTAATTAGGCCGAACTAGCCGGAGACGAGAGGCACTGTATGGATGGGCAGTGTAAATATCCACTGCCAATCAACCCTCAACGGGCATTCCTGAATTACCAGAGGAGGGACCATGACAACCTGAATTCACCCCGAGAGCAGGTATATATATATATATATATATATATATATATATATATATATATATATATATATATATATATATATATATATATATATATATATATATATATATATATATATATATATAGATATCATTAAGCAATAACCAAAGGTCACGGGGAAGGGAATAAATGGAGCAATCAACAAATAATGATACAACAAACCAATACCCCTTACCCACAACCGATGTGCCCAATGAACCAAACAATCGGAAATCCTGAAATATCTAAGCCTTAGGGCCCGACAGACACCACAAGAGATAGACAATAGGGAATCCACCAGACAAGAATAATTCCCGGGTAAACCCGTCAGAGTTATACGGGAGACTGTGGTTCGATTTCCCGGCAGGACGATGCGCCGCAAGTCCCGGCACTCGATCTTCCCATCTGCTTGTTAGGCTGAGGTGAGGAGAGGGTGCGTTCTTGGCTCTGGTGAGGCATGGCTCTGGCTCACCATGAGCGAGAGAGGGGTGAAGATTCTCTTCTGAAGATTCCAGAGAACTCCTTGCTCCGCCCTTTCATCCCCTCGGAATACGACATTGTTGGTGAGCCAAGCCCCTCTCCTCTCCTCTCCTCTCACCATTGGTCGCCAGGGCAAACTTGTCCGTGACCCTTTCACCTCGGTGTCTGCCAACGACTCGGACTGCTCGGTGTGGTGGTATGTGCAACATTCGTTTTGCACCAGAACTAGTGCCTCATTGCCAAGAGAACACTTAAAAGAGACAGACAGATTTACAGAACCAAGGACATGAAAATGGGGTCAAGAGGATCATGATTTTTAAACAGACATTATGATGGTGAGAGGTCATCTATGTATTACATAAGCAACATATCTAATATCACAATTGATTACTTCCTGCTTATGCTGAAACATATGCGAAGGATATAACCAAACGAAGCAGTGTTAACCCCAAGAAGGAATTTCCACAAAAATATACTGAAACGCAAAAGAAACTTACCACCTTTTAAACCTTCAAATATCAACAATAACACTGTGTTTAGTAAATGTGTGAACTTATTTGTGGACAATAGTGTCCTCACTGTCAGACAAAACGGTCACGGATGGTCACTTGAACCTTTAATGGTCACTTCATAGCACAGCTGTTGAACAGCCGTTTTGACTGTCAGTGATTAGCCAAGGGGTACGGGATGATTTTAATGAGCTGCACGTGATGTCTTGATGTTTGCTTTAAAAAGGCCAGTGCAAAATGGGCATTTCAATCAACATGCCATGATTGTCAAGGGATCAACGGCAGTGTGCCTTGGGCATACTTCAAGGCGGATTGAGCTACTGTGAGGTGGCACGTCGCCTTGGCTGTTCACACCAGACGATATCGGTCCTGATGGACAGACACCCTCCACAACTCTGCAGATGACAGACCTCGATCAGGGAGGCCAAGAGTCACCACTGCAAGGCAGGACAGGCAGATGGTCCTAAGTCAGATGGCTTCAGACATCGAGGACTGAGTGGGACAGAATCCAGCAGCAATCCATCCAAAGACTGGTAGGCAGTATGCGGCGACGATGCACTGCCTCTTTCCAAAACAATGGTGGCCACACACGCTATTGAAAGGGGACTGACATTGCACCCTGTGCTGTTCTGTACTGTAGAACAAACTTATGAGATGATGTATCTTGGACAAAAACTTGACATGTCATCAATAAAATGCCGATGTTTCAATTAGCAATTGTTGGTTTGTTTGATTTTGAACTGTTACAATTTTATTACATTTCAAACAAGTGGTAAGTTTCTTTTGCGTTTCAGTATATATTTCCCATTTGGAAAAAAAAAAATAGAAGAAAGAAAGATGGGAGTCCATTTTTCCCTCAAGAGTGTTATGCTCACCAATGGTACCTGCCTGACAATGGGTCTTTGTCCTTAGTCTGGGTTTGATTCTCCACCCAAATGTAAATTGTCACATTGATGTTTTGCAGACAGGACGTTGCCTCACGAAGTGTGCCATCCCTCGGATGTATATATCAAGCTGGGTGTTCTCTCGTGTTCTTCAGCTAAATCTATAGTTTTTGTAGCTGTGCTACTATTGCAAGAGTCTTCAGTTCTATCAAAATAATTTATATTCCCAACAAAGATAGAATTAGGTCTGAATGAAAGCGACCCAAATGCTGGTGCTAAAAAAACTTCTGCAAATTCATGAAGCCAATGCCAACTACCCCTTTTTTGGTTGTACGATTTGGAGATTCTCCCATTCAGCTGTCAGACATGTCCTCTATGCATAACTGTGCAAAAGGACTTTAATCAACCATTATGCCTTGCTGTTGATGAGGTCATAAAGTCCAAAAGCAATGCTGTCCAAGACTAGTGTTGATCAAACTTTTGCAAATCCATATGACAATTAGTGTAGTCGACAGTATAAAAATCGTGCAAATGATGATACAAGCATCAAATTTGGCACATTTGTTCTCCAGGGGATTCTAATCAAATCTGCCTGATTGGCCATTTGAAAATCCAAATTTTGAAAAAATACCCTATCCTAGAAATCATCACCTACCCCATCAAAAGACCCTATTCCAGAAATCATCACAGACCTCATCATAATACCCCATTCTCGAAATCATCACCAACCCCATCATAATACCCTATTCTAGAAATCATCACGTACCCCATCATAATACCCTGTTCCAGAAATCATCACTGACCCCATCATAATACCCCATTCCAGAAATCATCACGTACCCCATCATAACACCCTGTTCCAGAAATCATCACCGACCCCATCAAAATACCCTATTCCAGAAATCATCACCGACCTCATCATAATACCCCATCATAATTTTGAAAAATTTGGATTTTCAAATGGCCAATCAGGCAGATTTGATTAGAATCCCCTGGAGAACAAATGTGCCAAATTTGATGCTTGCATCATCATTTGCACGATTCCTCTCAAAAATTGCTGTTATCTGCCCCACTAAATTGCATACTGTCCCTTTAGAATAGTGGTACGTGGAAATGCCCTGTGGAAATCTCCATTTGCTCGAGTGGCTAAATCCATCGGCAGGATGTAGCATCAGTTTCATTCGACAAAGTTTTTCACCGATTCCCTTAACACCTTGAAAATTTTACATCATGTACACTCTGCACACATAAGAGCATTCAAGGTTATTTCCTTAATGCAATGTTACTTACTCTTGGAATACTGAAAATGCTGTGGTTATAACATGTGAAGGACAATAATATCACCATTAGTGTACTTTTAAAGGGATGACCAAATCATTGGAGGATGTGTAATATTGTGACGGTTTTCAGATACCCCAGAGAGGCACATACAAGACACACGGAGGATCCGGAGTGCAGCTATCTCCGTAGTATATTGTGCAGCTAAATTCTCTCTCCCCCCGTATCAGTGTTAAGGGAATATGCATAGGGTTCGTGCACGAATTGAACCCTATTGTGTCTGTCTCTCTCTGTCAACACCTGTGCAGCGCATCCATACACGCTTTGCAACATGCTCGAACCAACATTACAAAACCAAGTCAAACACCACATTTCAAAGCCAGCGATCTACCGAAGGATCTACTGAGGCGCCTGTGGTGTAGAACTGTGACTGTAACTGAATAATGTAAATACCTGTCTTTTGTTAACTCTATAAAGCGTTTCCCAAACTGTCCAATTGTCATTTTCCATTGCTTCGACATAGTGTGCGAGTAGTAACAGGGAGTTCACCCCGGCCGTTTCATTATGGGTCACCATTAGCCAATGTTTCCTCTTACGGTATTGCTCGGCCATCTGTTAATCAAAGTGGAACGTTGAGAGCATGGTACTCTTATCTGGAGGGTTTAATCCACTGGAGAGGTAAAGCGGATTTAGACGCTGGACCCTGCCTGAATTAAATGTCTTGGATGGCATCTATGGTTGCTTCACAACCCACTGCACCGTGGAATTATCCAAAGTTCGTCGGCTTGCAGGATCGTCAGCCTGTTTGAGGATTTTGGAACCCCCTCGTGATCCCTACAACCCCAAATCCACAATAGGTACATAAGCAACATGGTGGAATATTTATTTGATCCACTTAACTTTGTACATACCCCTTCCTTCCTCTTAAGACTTCCCAGACTCCTTTCCCTTCCCCCAAAACTCCTCTTTTCTTATCTCCCCACCCAAACCTCCCACTTATTATTTTCCCAATATCAAAGGTTTCTCCTTTTATCTCCACGCATTTCTTCCCACCCCACCATGCATTTGCGATCAACAGATGGCCCCTTAATAGACAAAGGATAAATCAACTTAGCACAAGAGATACAAGTTAAGTGGATAATGAAGCAAGTGCTTAGATGGGAATGAACAAGTCAGCCCACATATTACAGCAATACTTATTTATGTTACATCTGCATTCGGCGTATTTGGAAACTTAAGTAAAGTCCCGAATAAATTTTAAACCATTTAAGTGTTTATCAATAAACAATAGAAGAGTACTCTTCGACGTCACCAAATATGCCTCTGCCCACATTTTTACATCATTATACATACTTACAGTACCAAGTTTGATTTGAATCCCTGAACCCAGATTCAAAATATTAAATAATTCTAGCTGCCAGACCATGTGTCCGATCAGGTTGAAATTTAAAACATACATTCTCCATGACTACTAGATCATAACTGTGAAGTTTCATATGGAAAGACAAAGCAGTTCCAGAGAAAGCATTATTCAATATTTTTCTTCAATCCAATATGGCTGCCAAGCCATGTGACCTATTAATTATTTGCGAATACCCTTGTATCCCCAAAGGTTTGGGGAACATGTGGGTGAAGTTTCCCCTCGATCTGTCAAGCTGTTGCAGAGGGGATTTTTAAAGGTTTATCTTTCAAAAAAAAAAATCATAGCTGCCAAACCATGGTACCTACTCTTCACTCTGCCCCTTCCACAGCTACAGTATGCACACTCAAGCGTCGCACCATGTGTTAAAAAGAAAAAAAAAATCTTTATTTTTCTTTAAAAAACAAGGACAAATATGTCCAAGAGCAGCGTCCTAAAAAAAATAAAAATAAAAAATAAAAAAATAAAACCAACAACAACTTCCGATATTTCGTCAATAAGCCGATGATTAAGCCAATAGCGAGACCCGTCATAGTGTATTTACGTATTTACGAAATATCGTGTATTTACGAAAAAAATAATGTATTTACAAAATTACAATTTATTAAATGGAATAATCTTTAAATAGTAACGTGAACTTTTCGAAACTTTAAAACAAATGTCCGAATATATTTAAAAGTTCATGATAGAGGCTCTCAAAAGGCACACTTAATGCGAGGATGTGTACAAGTGCTTAGTATTTAAGGAGATCCGGATCGTGTATATAAAGGAGCCGAGTCCTAATATAAAAGGTTTTCTCTTCACAAGAAGAACAACAACGCCGAGCTCTCTATGAGCAGCGTCCGTTACACGAGACGCTGCTAAAAAAAGTATTTATGTATTTTTTCTTTCTGTAAGTAGGCTGTTGCTATCTTTAATACAGTACATGTGTGGTAGTACATATTGTAATTGTAATATCTAAGTACTGTAAACAGTGAACTATGTTGATATAAGAATAAAGTTCGAAAGCGTGTTCTCCCTAACCCCAAACATTTCTTACAAGCAAATGCCACCCGTCGCTTCGCTGACAGGGATACTAAAGAGGGGGGGGGGGGAGAAAAAGAGGAGGGAAGAGGGAGCGAGAACAGGGAGAAAGGAGACAGGAGGGAGGGGGATGGGAAGGCAGATGTGCGGTGGAGCGTCAATTACCGCCCAGACGCGTCCAGAGACAAACACCGCCCGGACTTGTCCAGAGACAAACACGGCCCGGACGCGTCCAGAAACAAGCTAGCCGGAGACAAACAAATATAGATATGCTTCATGAACAACACACACACACATTAATTTGATAGATTTTAAGTTACGCGCGAAAATTTAAGAACACAATCCCCACAAAAAATGAGAGGTACCGGTCCCTCATTCCGGAAATCCTCACCGATCCCACATCAATACCCTACTCTGGAAATCCTCATAATACCCTGTTCTAGAAATCATCACAGACTTTATCATAAATTCATTATACCCTTATTCTGGAAATCACCCACCCCATCAAAATACCCCATTCTAGAAATCATCACCTACCCCATCAAAATACCCTATTCCAGAAAATAATCACCGAACTCATCATAATACCTCATTCTAGAAATCATCACCAACCCCATCATAATACCCTATCCTAGAAATCATCACCTACCCCATCAAAAGACCCTATTCCAGAAATCATCACTGACCTCATCAAAATACCCCATTCTAGAAATCATCACCAACCCCATCATAATACCCTATTCCAGAAATAATCACGTACCCCATCATAATACCCTGTTCTAGAAATCATCACCGACTTTATCATAAATTCATTATACCCTTATTCTGGAAATCACCCACCCCATCAAAATACCCCATTCTAGAAATCATCACCTACCCCATCAAAATACCCTATTCCAGAAAATAATCACCGAACTCATCATAATACCTCATTCTAGAAATCATCACCAACCCCATCATAATACCCTATCCTAGAAATCATCACCTACCCCATCAAAAGACCCTATTCCAGAAATCATCACTGACCTCATCAAAATATCCCATTCTAGAAATCATCACCAACCCCATCATAATACCCTATTCCAGAAATAATCACGTACCCCATCATAATACCCTGTTCCAGAAATCATCACCGACCCCATCAAAATACCCTAATCCAGAAATCATCACCGACCTCATCATAATACCCTATTCCAGAAATCACTACCACCTCATCATAATACCCTATTCCAGAAATCATCACCACCTCATCATAATACCCTATTCTAGAAATCACTACCACCTCATCATAATACCCTATTCCAGAAATCATCACCACCTCATCATAATACCCTATTCTAGAAATCATCACCAACCCAATCTAGAAATCATCACCTACCTCATCATAATACCCTATTCCAGAAATCATCACCACCTCATCATAATACCCTATTCCAGAACACATCACCACCTCATCATAATACCCTATTCCAGAAATCATCACCACCTCATCATAATACCCTATTCTAGAAATAATCAATTCCCCATTATAATACCCTATTCCAGAAATCATCACCACCTCATCATAATACCCTATTCCAGAAAACATCACCACCTCATCATCTACTATACTAAAAAAACAGAATATGTTTGTATATATATATATATATATATATATATATATATATATATATATATATATATATATATATATATATATATATATATATATATATGTTTGTTCGTCCTTTATAGGCGGCCGAACCGTTGGATGGAATGAGATGAAACTTGGCATGAGTGATCCTTGGGACATGAGAATGGACAGGGGGGGGGGGTCAAGTTCAAGGTCGAAGGTCACGGGGTCAAGGTCACCGTGTAAATTTCATCCGATCGAGACGGGACCAACGCCATTCGGCAGATCATCAAAATTAAATGACAGTTGATTGATGACATTCACTTCCGACTTCCGGTTTTCGAGTTATGACGTCCTAAATTGACTAAAATGTCAATTTTTCATGTTTGTTTGTCCTTTATAGATGGCCAAACCGTTGGATACAATGACATACCTGAGCTGTTGGGGTTAGGGTTAGGGTTAGTTGTAAGGGTTAGGGTTAGGGTCATCTAACCCTAACAGCTAACCCCAACCCCAACCCTAACACTGCCTTTGCATTCCCTCCCCGCCCTACGGGCGGGTACTGTGTAGTAATACCCCATTCCAGAAATCATCACCACCTCATCATAATACCCTATTCTAGAAATAATCAATTACCAATCATAATACCCTATTCTGGATACTGCTCATTCCATTGTTATTACCAGTTCTGGAAAACCCTCATATCAATAATACCACTCACCACCCCCACCTCCCCCCTATAATAATACCCCTCTCCACCCCCACCTCTCCCCCATAATAATACCCCTTCCCGCCCCCACCTCACCCCAATAATAATACCCCTCCCCGCCCCACCTCCCCCAATAATAATACCCCTCCCCGCCCACACCTCCCCCATAATAATACCCCTCCCCACCCCCACCCCATAATAATACCCCTCCCCGCCCCCACAATAATACCCTTCCCTGCCCCCACCCCCCATAATAATACCCCTCCTCACCCGCACATAATAATACCCCTCCCGGCCCCCACAACAATACCCCTCCCACCCCACACAATAACCCCCTCCCCCAACAATAATACCCCTCCTCACACCCACATAATAATACCTCTCCCACAACAATAATAACCCCCCCCCCAACAATAATACCCCTCCCTCCCTGCCCTCCTCCCCCATAATAATACCCCTTCCCTCCTCCTCTTCCTCCCCCTCCTCCTCCTCCTCCCCCTCCTCCTCCTCTTCCTCCCTCCCCCCTCCTCCTCTTCCTCCCTCCCCCCTCCTCCTCCTCCTCCTCCTCCTCCCTCCCCCCTCCTCCTCCTCCTCCCTCCCCCCTCCTCCTCCTCCTCCTCCTCCTCCTCCTCCTCTCCTCCTCTCCTCCTCTCCTCCTCTCTTCCCCCCTCACATTTCCCCAGGCAACGTCAATAAATAAATCTCTGTTCCGCTCTTCCAAAACAACCCTCCATTCAGCTCAGACGAAGACAGTTGTTATAAATCTCTCAACGTGTCCGCTCGCTCACTCATCCCCTTCGTCTCGTGTTCAAGTAAACACTTACCGCCTGTTTACAATCCGGGCTCCGAGGCCCATGCTTGGACAACACCGCCGCGACTATCTCCACAATCACACCTCTCCTCCTTCTCCTCCTTCTTCTTCTTCTTCTTCTTCTTCTTCGCACACACCGCACTTCTTCTTCCTCAGTGTCAATTTTAAATCTTGCACCGCTCTCCCTCTCCCTCTCTCTCTCCGCAAAGAGAAACGTCCCGAATGCAACGTCAGCTGCGCGATGCAAAACGCCAGACGAGACACAAGCACGGCACGTCCATTCTCCTTCACTTTCTCTTTTTCAATCACAACATCTCCTCGTTCTTCGCGTTGTTCCGTTCTCATTCCGAGGCTCTGGTGAGTCTTAAACATCGCACATAGTGCTTCAAAAATATCCAAAGGTTTATTATTTTCACATTTATTCGGTTACTTGTCATCAATCCTTCACCCACACTGTTTTACTCCTCACTCGTTCTTTTTTGTATTTCATTCTCTTCTGCCCTTGACGATCGACGCCCCGCCCCTCACTCTCCGACGCCCCGCCCCCACCCACCCACTCTCATACGCCCCGCCCCCACCCACCCACTCTCATACGCCCCGCCCCCACCCCCACCCACTCTCCTCCGCCCCGCCCCCACCCACTCTCATACGCCCCGCCCCCACCCACCCACTCTCATACGCCCCGCCCCCACCCACTCTCCTCCGCCCCGCCCCCACCCACTCTCCTACGCCCCGCCCCCACCCACTCTCCTACGCCCCGCCCCCACCCACTCTCCTCCGCCCCGCCCCCACCCACTCTCCTCCGCCCCGCCCCCACCCACTCTCCTCTGCCTGCCTTTGAAGAAAGAGGGCTGTTGGAACAGTGATTCTCCCTCGAATTGCAGCCTCTGAAGCCCTGTGGACTCCCTTTCTTAAATTTACAGTTTTCACCCGACGCTTGTTTAGATTCGTTCTTCGCCAAAACCAAAGTAATGTTTCATTTGATTAACTTTTTATTTGCTTCTCCGCCTCGTTGAGTTTGTATTTACTCTCTCTCTCTGGGATGTTATATGAATATAAGCGGTGTAGCAGACGGCATTCTAATTTTTTTCCCCTCCATTTTGATATCCTGTTTTTTCCCCTCCACTTTATACCTGATGAAAGTGAACTGTATTCGGTTTCTCCATTAATCCTAAAGTCCAGTTTCATACGAATGGCGATTGAGTCGTTAATTATATTAAAAAAACAAGGACAAATGTGTCCAAGAGCAGCGTCCGAAAAGTTGTGTCGGCGGAAAAAACAAACCACAAAAAAAACAACAACAACAACTTCCGATATTTCGTCACGTGCCTTGATTAAGCCAATAGCGAGACCCGTTATGGTGTATTAACGAAAGACAGTACATTTACGATATAAATAGTGTATTTACGAAATGACAACACATTAAATGTAATAATCTTTAAATAGTAACGTGAACTTTTCGAAACTTTAAAGCAAATGTCCGAATAAATTTAAAACTTCATGATAGACGCTCTCAAAAGGCACCGTCAATGCGAGGATGTGTACAGGTGTTTAGGATTTAAGGAGATCCGGTCCTGCACAGAAAAGAGCTGAGTACAAATACAAAGGTTTTGTCTGAAGAAGAAGAAGAAGAAGAGGAAGAAGAAGAAGTAGAGATGAAGAAGGTCTGTGTCTGTCTCTCTCTCTCTCTCTCTCTCTCTCTCTCTCTCTCTCTCTCTCTCTCTCTCTCTCTCTCTCTCTCTCTCTCTCTCTCTCTCTCTCTCTCTCTCTCTCTCTCTCTCTCTCTCTCTCTCTCTCTCTCTCTCAGTTCGCCACGCGAGACGCTGCTAAGAATCACAAGATGGAGGGAAGAATGGTTGTGCATGGCAACGGACTTCCGAGGAGTCATCACCCAGTTCTTTAGTTTATCTAATCTTCACCCAGTTTTATAGTTTATCTAATCTTCACCCAGTTCTATAGTTTATCTAATCTTCACCCAGTTCTATAGTTTATCTAATCTTCACCCAGTTCTATAGTTTATCTAATCTTCACCCAGTTCTATAGTTTATCTAATCTTCACCCAGTTCTATAGTTTATCTAATCTTCACCCAGTTCAATAGTTTATCTCATCATCACCCAGTTTAATAGTTTATCTCATCATTGCCCAGTTCAATAGTTTATCTCATCATCTCCCAGTTCAATAGTTTATCTCATCATCACCCAGTTCTATAGTTTATCTAATCTTCACCCAGTTCTATAGTTTATCTAATCTTCACCCAGTTCTATAGTTTATCTAATCTTCACCCAGTTCTATAGTTTATCTAATCTTCACCCAGTTCTATAGTTTATCTAATCTTCACCCAGTTCTATAGTTTATCTAATCTTCACCCAGTTCTATAGTTTATCTAATCTTCACCCAGTTCTATAGTTTATCTAATCTTCACCCAGTTCAATAGTTTATCTCATCGTCTCCCAGTTTAATAGTTTATCTCATCGTCTCCCAGTTTAATAGTTTATCTCATCATTGCCCAGTTCAAGAGTTTATCTCATCTTCGCCCAGTTCAATAGTTTATCTCATCATCTCCCAGTTCAATAGTTTATCTCATCATCACCCAGTTCAATAGTTTATCTAATCTTCACCCAGTTCTATAGTTTATCTAATCTTCACCCAGTTCTATAGTTTATCTCATCATTACCCAGTTCTATAGTTTATCTAATCTTCACCCAGTTCTATAGTTTATCTCATCATCACCCAGTTCAATAGTTTATCTCATCATCTCCCAGTTCAATAGTTTATCTCATCATCACCCAGTTCAATAGTTTATCTAATCTTCACCCAGTTCAATAGTTTATCTCATCATCTCCCAGTTCAATAGTTTATCTCATCATCACCCAGTTCAATAGTTTATCTAATCTTCACCCAGTTCTATAGTTTATCTAATCTTCACCCAGTTCTATAGTTTATCTCATCATTACCCAGTTCTATAGTTTATCTAATCTTCACCCAGTTCAATAGTTTATCTCATCATCTCCCAGTTCAATAGTTTATCTCATCATCACCCAGTTCAATAGTTTATCTAATCTTCACCCAGTTCTATAGTTTATCTAATCTTCACCCAGTTCTATAGTTTATCTAATCTTCACCCAGTTCTATAGTTTATCTAATCTTCACCCAGTTCTATAGTTTATCTAATCTTCACCCAGTTCAATAGTTTATCTCATCTTCACCCAGTTCTATAGTTTATCTAATCTTCACCCAGTTCTATAGTTTATCTAATCTTCACCCAGTTCAATAGTTTATCTCATCGTCTCCCAGTTTAATAGTTTATCTCATCGTCTCCCAGTTTAATAGTTTATCTCATCATTGCCCAGTTCAAGAGTTTATCTCATCTTCGCCCAGTTCAATAGTTTATCTCATCATCTCCCAGTTCAATAGTTTATCTCATCATCACCCAGTTCAATAGTTTATCTCATCATCACCCAGTTCAATAGTTTATCTCATCTTCACCCAGTTCTATAGTTTATCTAATCTTCACCCAGTTCTATAGTTTATCTAATCTTCACCCAGTTCAATAGTTTATCTCATCGTCTCCCAGTTTAATAGTTTATCTCATCGTCTCCCAGTTTAATAGTTTATCTCATCATTGCCCAGTTCAAGAGTTTATCTCATCTTCGCCCAGTTCAATAGTTTATCTCATCATCTCCCAGTTCAATAGTTTATCTCATCATCACCCAGTTCAATAGTTTATCTCATCATTACCCAGTTCTATAGTTTATCTAATCTTCACCCAGTTCTATAGTTTATCTCATCATCACCCAGTTCAATAGTTTATCTCATCATCACCCAGTTCAATAGTTTATCTCATCATCTCCCAGTTCAATAGTTTATCTAATCTTCACCCAGTTCTATAGTTTATCTAATCTTCACCCAGTTCTATAGTTTATCTAATCTTCACCCAGTTCTATAGTTTATCTAATCTTCACCCAGTTCTATAGTTTATCTAATCTTCACCCAGTTCTATAGTTTATCTAATCTTCACCCAGTTCTATAGTTTATCTAATCTTCACCCAGTTCTATAGTTTATCTAATCTTCACCCAGTTCTATAGTTTATCTAATCTTCACCCAGTTCAATAGTTTATCTCATCGTCTCCCAGTTTAATAGTTTATCTCATCGTCTCCCAGTTTAATAGTTTATCTCATCATTGCCCAGTTCAAGAGTTTATCTCATCTTCGCCCAGTTCAATAGTTTATCTCATCATCTCCCAGTTCAATAGTTTATCTCATCATCACCCAGTTCAATAGTTTATCTAATCTTCACCCAGTTCTATAGTTTATCTAATCTTCACCCAGTTCTATAGTTTATCTAATCTTCACCCAGTTCTATAGTTTATCTAATCTTCACCCAGTTCTATAGTTTATCTCATCATCACCCAGTTCAATAGTTTATCTCATCATCACCCAGTTCAATAGTTTATCTCATCATCTCCCAGTTCAATAGTTTATCTCATCATCACCCAGTTCAATAGTTTATCTAATCTTCACCCAGTTCTATAGTTTATCTAATCTTCACCCAGTTCTATAGTTTATCTAATCTTCACCCAGTTCTATAGTTTATCTAATCTTCACCCAGTTCTATAGTTCATCTAATCTTCACCCAGTTCAATAGTTTATCTAATCTTCACCCAGTTCTATAGTTTATCTCATCTTCACCCAGTTCTATAGTTTATCTAATCTTCACCCAGTTCTATAGTTTATCTAATCTTCACCCAGTTCAATAGTTTATCTCATCGTCTCCCAGTTTAATAGTTTATCTCATCGTCTCCCAGTTTAATAGTTTATCTCATCATTGCCCAGTTCAAGAGTTTATCTCATCTTCGCCCAGTTCAATAGTTTATCTCATCATCTCCCAGTTCAATAGTTTATCTCATCATCACCCAGTTCAATAGTTTATCTAATCTTCACCCAGTTCTATAGTTTATCTAATCTTCACCCAGTTCTATAGTTTATCTAATCTTCACCCAGTTCTATAGTTTATCTCATCATCGTCCAGTTCAATAGTTTATCTCATCATCTCCCAGTTCAATAGTTTATCTCATCATCACCCAGTTCAATAGTTTATCTAATCTTCACCCAGTTCTATAGTTTATCTAATCTTCACCCAGTTCTATAGTTTATCTAATCTTCACCCACTTCAATAGTTTATCTCATCTTCGCCCAGTTCAATAGTTTATCTCATCATCACCCAGTTCAATAGTTTATCTAATCTTCACCCAGTTCTATAGTTTATCTCATCTTCACCCAGTTCTATAGTTTATCTAATCTTCACCCACTTCAATAGTTTATCTCATCTTCGCCCAGTTCAATAGTTTATATAATCTTCACCCAGTTCTATAGTTTATCTAATCTTCACCCAGTTCTATAGTTTATCTCATCATCGCCCACTTCAATAGTTTATCTCATCTTCGCCCAGTTCTATAGTTTATCTAATCTTCACCCAGTTCTATAGTTTATCTCATCATCGCCCACTTCAATAGTTTATCTCATCATCACCCAGTTCAATAGTTTATCTAATCTTCACCCAGTTCTATAGTTTATCTAATCTTCACCCAGTTCTATAGTTTATCTAATCTTCACCCAGTTCTATAGTTTATCTAATCTTCACCCAGTTCTATAGTTTATCTAATCTTCACCCAGTTCAATAGTTTATCTCATCGTCTCCCAGTTTAAAAGTTTATCTCATCGTCTCCCAGTTTAATAGTTTATCTCATCGTCTCCCAGTTTAATAGTTTATCTCATCATTGCCCAGTTCAAGAGTTTATCTCATCTTCGCCCAGTTCAATAGTTTATCTCATCATCACCCACTTCAATAGTTTATCTCATCGTCTCCCAGTTTAATAGTTTATCTCATCATTGCCCAGTTCAAGAGTTTATCTAATCTTCACCCAGTTCTATAGTTTATCTCATTCTCACCCGGTTCAAGAGTTTATCTCATCATCACCCAGTTCAATAGTTTATCTCATCATTGCCCAGTTCAATAGTTTATCTCATCATTGCCCAGTTCAATAGTTTATCTCATCGTCTCCCAGTTTAATAGTTTATCTCATCATCGCCCAGTTCAATAGTTTATCTCATCATCTCCCAGTTCAATCGTTTATCTCATCATCACCCAGTTCAATAGTTTATCTAATCTTCACCCAGTTCTATAGTTTATCTCATCTTCACCCAGTTCTATAGTTTATCTCATCTTCACCCAGTTCTATAGTTTATCTAATCTTCACCCAGTTCTATATTTTATCTAATCTTCACCCAGTTCTATAGTTTATCTAATCTTCACCCAGTTCTATAGTTTATCTCATCATCACCCAGTTCAATAGTTTATCTCATCATTGCCCACTTCAATAGTTTATCTCATCGTCTCCCAGTTTAATAGTTTATCTCATCGTCTCCCAGTTTAATAGTTTATCTCATCATTGCCCACTTCAATAGTTTATCTCATCGTCTCCCAGTTTAATAGTTTATCTCATCGTCTCCCAGTTTAATAGTTTATCTCATCGTCTCCCAGTTTAATAGTTTATCTCATCATTGCCCAGTTCAAGAGTTTATCTCATCTTCGCCCAGTTCAATAGTTTATCTCATCATCACCCACTTCAAGAGTTTATCTCATCTTCGCCCACTTCAATAGTTTATCTCATCATTGCCCACTTCAATAGTTTATCTCATCGTCTCCCAGTTTAATAGTTTATCTCATCATTGCCCAGTTCAAGAGTTTATCTCATCGTCTCCCAGTTTAATAGTTTATCTCATCATCGCCCACTTCAATAGTTTATCTCATCTTCGCCCAGTTCAATAGTTTATCTCATCATCACCCAGTTCAATAGTTTATCTCATCATTGACCACTTCAATAGTTTATCTCATCGTCTCCCAGTTGAATAGTTTATCTCATCGTCTCCCAGTTTAATAGTTTATCTCATCATTGCCCAGTTCAAGAGTTTATCTCATCTTCGCCCAGTTCAATAGTTTATCTCATCATCACCCACTTCAAGAGTTTATCTCATCTTCGCCCAGTTCAATAGTTTATCTCATCATTGCCCACTTCAATAGTTTATCTCATCGTCTCCCAGTTTAATAGTTTATCTCATCATTGCCCAGTTCAAGAGTTTATCTCATCGTCTCCCAGTTTAATAGTTTATCTCATCATCGCCCACTTCAATAGTTTATCTCATCTTCGTCCAGTTCAATAGTTTATGTCACCATCACCCAGTTCTATAGTTTATCTCATCATCACCCAGTTCAATGGTTTATCTCATCATCACCCAGTTCAATAGTTTATCTCATCATTACCCAGTTCAATAGTTTATCTCATCATTACCCAGTTCAATAGTTTATCTCATCATCTCCCAGTTCAATAGTTTATCTCATCCTCACCTGGTTCAAGAGTTTATCTCATCATCACCCAGTTCAATAGTTTATCTCATCATTACCCAGTTCAATAGTTTATCTCATCATCACCCAGTTCAATAGTTTATCTCATCATTACCCAGTTCAATAGTTTATCTCATCATCACCCAGTTCAATAGTTTAACTCATCATCACCCAGTTCAATAGTTTATCTCATCATCACCCAGTTCAATAGTTTATCTCATCATTACCCAGTTCAATAGTTTATCTCATCATCTCCCAGTTCAATAGTTTATCTCATCCTCACCCGGTTCAAGAGTTTATCTCATCATTACCCAGTTCAATAGTTTATCTCATCATCACCCAGTTCAATAGTTTATCTCATCATTACCCAGTTCAATAGTTTATCTCATCATTACCCAGTTCAATAGATTATCTCATCATCACAAACTTCAATAGTTTATATCATCATTACCCAGTTCAATAGTTTATCTCATCATCGCCCAGTTCAATAGTTTATCTCATCATCGCACAGTTCAATAGTTTATCTCATCATCGCCCAGTTCAATAGTTTATCTCATCATTGCACAGTTCAATAGTGGCAACATTGATAATGATGATGACATTGTATGGATGTACCTGAACATTGATGACGATATGCAGTTTGTATATTGATGTAATTACTTGCAAGTTGCACTGTACATTTACTTTGAGGTCGTGCTTGATTTTTCTCCTGTGTTGAACAATGAACAATGAACGGTGTAACCTGCTCCATAATACAGTACACGGTGTTGTACAGTGAGAGGTGTAACCTCCTCCATAATACAGTACACTGTGTTGTACAGTGAGAGGTGTAACCTGCTCCATAATACAGTACACGGTGTTGTACAATGAGCGGTGCAACCTGCTCCATAATACAGCACACGGTGTTGTACAGTGAGCGGTGTAACCTGCTCCATAATACAGTACACGGTGTTGTACAGTGAGCGGTGTAACCTGCTCCATAATACAGTACACGGTGTTGTACAGTGAGAGGTGTAACCTGCTCCATAATACAGTACACGGTGTTGTACAGTGAGCGGTGTAACCTGCTCCATAATACAGTACACAGTGTTGTACAGTGAGCGGTGTAACCTGCTCCATAATACAGTACACGGTGTTGTACAGTCAGCGGTGTAACCTACTCCATAATATAGTACACGGTGATGTACAGTCAGCGGTGTAACCTCCTCCATAATACAGTACACGGTGATGTACAGTGAACGGTGTAACCTACTCCATAATACAGCACACAGTGTTGTACAGTGAGCGGTGTAACCTGCTCCATAATACAGTACACTGTGATGTACAGTGAACGGTGTAACCTACTCCATAATACAGCACACGGTGTTATACAGTGAGCGGTGTAACCGGCTCCATAATACAGTACACGGTGTTGTACAGTGAGCGGTGTAACCTGCTCCATAATACAGCACACGGTGATGTACAGTGAGCGGTGTAACCGGCTCCATTATACAGTACATGGTGTTGTACAGTGAGCGGTGTAACCTGCTCCATAATACAGTACACGGTGATGTACAGTGAGCGGTGTAACCGGCTCCATAATACAGTACACGGTGTTGTACAGTGAGCGGTGTAACCTACTCCATAATACAGTACACGGTGTTGTACACTGAGCGGTGTAACCCACTCCATAATACAGTACACGGTGTTATACAGCGAGCGGTGTAACCTACTCCATAATACAGTACACAGTGTTGTACAGTGAGCGGTGTAACCTGCTCCATAATACAGTACACGGTGATGTACAGTCAGCGGTGCAACCGACTCCATAATACAGTACATGGTGTTGTACCGTGAGCGGTGTAACCTACTCCATAATACAGTACACGGTGATGTACAGTGAACGGTGTAACCTACTCCATAATACAGCACACAGTGTTGTACAGTGAGCACTGTAACCTGCTCCATAATACAGTACACTGTGATGTACAGTGAACGGTGTAACCTACTCCATAATACAGCACACGGTGTTATACAGTGAGCGGTGTAACCTGCTCCATAATACAGTGCATGGTGATGTACAGTGAGCGGTTTTACCGGCTCCATAATACAGCACACGGTGTTATACAGTGAGCAGTGTAACCTACTCCATAATACAGTACACGGTGTTGTACAGTGAACGGTGTAACCGCCTCCATAATACAGTACACGGTGTTGTACAGTGAGCGGTGTAACCTACTCCATAATACAGTACACGGTGTTGTACAGTGAGCGGTGTAACCTACTCCATAATACAGTACACGGTGTTGTACAGTGAGCGGTGTAACCTACTCCATAATACAGTACACGGTGATGTACAGTGAGCGGGTTTACCGGCTCCATAATACAGTACACGGTGTTGTACAGTGAGCGGTGTAACCTGCTCCATAATACAGTACACGGTGTTATACAGTGAGCGGTTTTACCGGCTCCATAATACAGTACACGGTGTTGTACAGTGAGCGGTGTAACCTGCTCCATAATACAGCACACGATGTTGTACAGTGAGCGGTGAAACCTACTCCATAATACAGTACACGGTGTTATACAGTGAGCGGTGTAACCTACTCCATAGTACAGTACACGGTGTTGTACAGTGAGCGGTGTAACCTGCTCCATAATACAGTACACGGTGATGTACAGTGAGCGGTGTAACCTCCTCCATAATACAGTACACGGTGATGTACAGTGAGCGGTGTAACCTACTCCATAATACAGTACACGGTGTTGTACAGTGAGCGGTGTAACCTACTCCATAATACAGTACACGGTGATGTACAGTGAGCGGTGTAACCGACTCCATAATACAGTACACGGTGATGTACAGTGAGTGGTGTAACCTACTCCATAATACAGTACACGGTGTTGTACAGTGAGCGGTGTAACCTACTCCATAATACAGTACACTGTGTTGTACAGTGAGCGGTGTAACCTACTCCATAATACAGTACACGGTGTTGTACAGTGAGCGGTGTAACCTACTCCATAATACAGTACACGGTGTTGTACAGTGAGCGGTGTAACCTACTCCATAATACAGTACACGGTGATGTACAGTGAGCGGTGTAACCTACTCCATAATACAGTACACGGTGTTGTACAGTGAGCGGTGTAACCTACTCCATAATACAGTACACGGTGTTGTACAGTGAACGGTGTAACCGACTCCATAATACAGTACACGGTGTTGTACAGTGAGCGGTGTAACCTACTCCATAATACAGTGCACGGTGTTGTACAGTGAGCGGTGTAACCTACTCCATAATACAGTACGCGGTGATGTACAGTGAGCGGTTTTACCGGCTCCATAATACAGTACACGGTGTTGTACAGTGAGCGGTGTAACCTGCTCCATAATACAGCACACGGTGTTATACAGTGAGCGGTTTTACCGGCTCCATAATACAGTACACGGTGTTGTACAGTGAGCGGTGTAACCTGCTCCATAATACAGCACACGGTGTTATACAGTGAGCGGTTTTACCGGCTCCATAATACAGTACACGGTGTTGTACAGTGAGCGGTGTAACCTGCTCCATAATACAGCACACGGTGTTATACAGTGAGCGGTGTAACCTGCTCCATAATACAGCACACGGTGTTATACAGTGAGCGGTGTAACCTGCTCCATAATACAGCACACGGTGTTATACAGTGAGCGGTGTAACCTACTCCATAATACAGTACACGGTGTTGTACAGTGAGCGGTGTAACCTACTCCATAATACAGTACACGGTGTTGTACAGTGAGCGGTGTAACCTACTCCATAATACAGTACACGGTGTTGTACAGTGAGCGGTGTAACCTACTCCATAATACAGTACACGGTGTTGTACAGTGAGCGGTGTAACCTACTCCGTAATACAGTACACGGAGATGTACAGTGAGCGGTGGAACCTACTCCATAATACAGTACACGGTGTTGTACAGTGAGCGGTGTAACCTACTCCATAATACAGTACACGGTGATGTACAGTGAGCGGTGTAACCTACTCCATAATACAGTACACTGTGTTGTACAGTGAGCGATGTAACCTACTCCATAATACAGTACACGGTGTACAGTGAGCGGTGTAACCTACTCCATAATACAGTACACGGTGTTGTACAGTGAGCGGTGTAACCTACTCCATAATACAGTACACGGTGATGAACAGAGAGCGGTGTAACCTACTCCATAATGCAGTACACGGTGATGTACAGTGAGCGGTGTAACCTACTCCATAATACAGTACACGGTGATGTACAGTGAGCGGTGTAACCTACTCCATAATACAGTACACGGTGTTGTACAGTGAGCGGTGTAACCTGCTCCATAATACAGCACACGGTGTTATACAGTGAGCGGTTTTACCGGCTCCATAATACAGTACACGGTGTTGTACAGTGAGCGGTGTAACCTGCTCCATAATACAGCACACGGTGTTATACAGTGAGCGGTTTTACCGGCTCCATAATACAGTACACGGTGTTGTACAGTGAGCGGTGTAACCTGCTCCATAATACAGCACACGGTGTTATACAGTGAGCGGTGTAACCTGCTCCATAATACAGCACACGGTGTTATACAGTGAGCGGTGTAACCTGCTCCATAATACAGCACACGGTGTTATACAGTGAGCGGTGTAACCTACTCCATAATACAGTACACGGTGTTGTACAGTGAGCGGTGTAACCTACTCCATAATACAGTACACGGTGTTGTACAGTGAGCGGTGTAACCTACTCCATAATACAGTACACGGTGTTGTACAGTGAGCGGTGTAACCTACTCCATAATACAGTACACGGTGTTGTACAGTGAGCGGTGTAACCTACTCCATAATACAGTACACGGTGTTGTACAGTGAGCGGTGTAACCTACTCCGTAATACAGTACACGGAGATGTACAGTGAGCGGTGGAACCTACTCCATAATACAGTACACGGTGTTGTACAGTGAGCGGTGTAACCTACTCCATAATACAGTACACGGTGATGTACAGTGAGCGGTGTAACCTACTCCATAATACAGTACACTGTGTTGTACAGTGAGCGATGTAACCTACTCCATAATACAGTACACGGTGTACAGTGAGCGGTGTAACCTACTCCATAATACAGTACACGGTGTTGTACAGTGAGCGGTGTAACCTACTCCATAATACAGTACACGGTGATGAACAGTGAGCGGTGTAACCTACTCCATAATGCAGTACACGGTGATGTACAGTGAGCGGTGTAACCTACTCCATAATACAGTACACGGTGATGTACAGTGAGCGGTGTAACCTACTCCATAATACAGTACACGGTGTTGTACAGTGAGCGGTGTAACCTACTCCATAATACAGTACACGGTGTTGTACAGTGAGCGGTGTAACCCACTCCATAATACAGTACACGGTGTTGTACAGTGAGCGGTGTAACCGACTGTGCCGGAAACGTTTGTAAATCATGAAAATAATGTATTCGAGAATAATTTAATATTCCTCTGTTCGAATTCTCTCGTTTTTAGTTAAAGTGAAACGTTAATCCAAGGACGTGTGAACAGAAAATAAAATCCAACAGCATCTATTTTCAAGGCAGGTTCGATGGAAAAGAAGAAGAGGAGGAAAAGGAATATTTAATAATAAAGTAGTCGCACATGAAGAAGCGGAGAAGACGGAGAGGAAGAAGAACAAAATGAGGAGGAGGAACAACAAGAAGAAGAAGAAGAAGAAGAAGAAGAAGAAGAAGAAGAAGAAGAAGAAGAAGAAGAAGAAGAAGAAGAAGAAGAAGAAGAAGAAGAAGAAGAAGAAGAAGAAGAAGAAGAAGAAGAAGAAGAAGAAGAAGAAGAAGAAGAAGAAGAAGAAGAAGAAGAAGAAGAAGAGGAAAAGGAAAAGGTGTTTGCCTGTAATCAGACATCATGGCGGAGGCTCTGGTTCGGCCGACTCTGTTTGTGTTGCTCGCCCAGGATGGGTTTCTCACGGCGACGCGGCCGGCACTCAGGCATTCCGTGAAGGTGGGTCTGGGTGGGGACGAGGTAACGGGTCGGGGTGGGGACGAGGTGACGGGTCGGGGTGGGGACGAGGTGACGGGTCGGGGTGGGGACGAGGTGACGGGTCGGGGTGGGGACGAGGTGACGGGCCGGGGTGGGGACGAGGTGACGGGCCGGGGTGGGGACGAGGTGACGGGCCGGGGTGGGGACGAGGTGACGGGCCGGGGTGGGGACGAGGTGACGGGCCGGGGTGGGGACGAGGTGACGGGCCGGGGTGGGGACGAGGTGACGGGCCGGGGTGGGGACGAGGTGACGGGCCGGGGTGGGGACGAGGTGACGGGTCGGGGTGGGGACGAGGTGACGGGTCGGGGTGGGGACGAGGTGACGGGTCGTGGTGGGGACGAGGTGACGGGTCGGGGTGGGCACGCGGTGACGGGTCGGGGTGGGGACGCGGTGACGGGTCGGGGTGGGGACGCGGTGACGCGTCGGGGTGGGGACGCGGTGACGGGTCGGGGTGGGGACGCGGTGACGGGTCGGGGTGGGGACGAGGTGACGGGTCGGGGTGGGGACGAGGTGTCGGGGTGGGGACGAGGTGTCGGGGTGGGGACGAGGTGTCGGGTCGGGGACGAGGTCACGGGTCGGGGTGGGGACGCGGTAACGGGTCGGGGTGGGGACGCGGTAACGGGTCGGGGTGGGGACGCGGTAACGGGTCGGGGTGGGGACGAGGTAACGGGTCGGGGTGGGGACGAGGTAACGGGTCGGGGTGGGGACGCGGTAACGGGTCGGGGTGGGGACGCGGTAACGGGTCGGGGTGGGGACGCGGTAACGGGTCGGGGTGGGACGAGGTAACGGGTCGGGGTGGGGACGAGGTAACGGGTCGGGGTGGGGACGAGGTAACGGGTCGGGGTGGGGACGAGGTAACGGGTCGGGGTGGGGACGAGGTAACGGGTCGGGGTGGGGACGAGGTAACGGGTCGGGGTGGGGACGCGGTAACGGGTCGGGGTGGGGACGCGGTAACGGGTCGGGGTGGGGACGCGGTAACGGGTCGGGGTGGGGACGCGGTAACGGGTCGGGGTGGGGACGCGGTAACGGGTCGGGGTGGGGATGCGGTAGCGGGTGGGGGGGGGAGCGAGGTGGGGGGGCGGGGACGAGGTCACGGGTCGGGGTGGGGACGCGGTCACGGGTCGGGGTGGGGACGCGGTAACGGGTCGGGGTGGGGACGAGGTAACGGGTCGGGGTGGGGACGCGGTAACGGGTCGGGGTGGGGACGAGGTAACGGGTCGGGGTGGGGACGAGGTAACGGGTCGGGGTGGGGACGCGGTAACGGGTCGGGGTGGGGACGCGGT
Source organism: Eptatretus burgeri (assembly GCF_056783735.1). Classification (NCBI taxonomy): domain Eukaryota; kingdom Metazoa; phylum Chordata; class Myxini; order Myxiniformes; family Myxinidae; genus Eptatretus; species Eptatretus burgeri. The sequence continues at coordinate 90,506,802 of NC_140964.1, read as the reverse complement.
AACGGGTCGGGGTGGGGACGCGGTAACGGGTCGGGGTGGGACGAGGTAACGGGTCGGGGTGGGGACGAGGTAACGGGTCGTGGTGGGGACGAGGTAACGGGTCGGGGTGGGGACGAGGTAACGGGTCGGGGTGGGGACGCGGTAACGGGTCGGGGTGGGGACGCGGTAACGGGGCGGGGTGGGGACGCGGTAACGGGTCGGGGTGGGGACGCGGTAACGGGTCGGGGTGGGGACGCGGTAACGGGTCGGGGTGGGGACGCGGTAACGGGTCGGGGTGGGGACGCGGTAACGGGTCGGGGTGGGGACGCGGTAACGGGTCGGGGTGGGGACGCGGTAACGGGTCGGGGTGGGGACGAGGTAACGGGTCGGGGTGGGGAGGAGGTAACGGGTCGGGGTGGGGACGCGGTAACGGGTCGGGGTGGGGAGGAGGTAACGGGTCGGGGTCGGGACGAGGTAACGGGTCGGGGTCGGGACGAGGTAACGGGTCGGGGTCGGGACGAGGTAACGGGTCGGGGTGGGGACGAGGTAACGGGTCGGGGTGGGGACGAGGTAACGGGTCGGGGTGGGGACGAGGTAACGGGTCGGGGTGGGGACGAGGTAACGGGTCGGGGTGGGGACGAGGTAACGGGTCGGGGTGGGGACGAGGTAACGGGTCGGGGTGGGGACGAGGTAACGGGTCGGGTTGGGGAGAGGTAACGGATCGGGTGGGTTTTCTGTCCATGCGACATTGTAGAACGTCCTTCGGCCCCGAACCTGCTCGTCGGCAACGTCTCCAGCAGCTACGGGGGAAGCCAGAGCTCGGATCAGTGTCAGGACGTCGATGTTGAAGGGAACTAATCCTCCACACAAACACAACGTATCTAATGTTGTGAAAATGACATTCCTCCGTTTGTGGGAGAGTTACACACTCCAACGAGAAGGGCACTCAGTAGAGCGCACACCTCCACCAGGCTGAACAGTTTACGTTTTATTTCCTTGGTAATTCCAGCGTAACGGACGTAACATTGAGACAAAAATTGCATCACTAATGTTGAAATTTTGAAAAGGTTGGCCATATTACCGAGGGTTTCTTTATTACATATCGTAATTAGTCTCTATGGCTTTCTGATGTTGGTACAACCCCCATTGTGTAGTCTACTACTAAAGCAAAAATCAACATTTAATCGGCGTAACGGACGTAACATCGAAATGGACACAACTAAAACTGGCCATAGCACAATTCTTAAATCCTGCGAAATAACCAATTTGTAGTATACCTTTCATTCACGGTAAGCAAACTAAGCATAAGTAGCATACTTTCAATATTCCAACGATACGATCTGTCTGTTGTTTGTTAAAATATTTTGAAAAGTTCACTGTAACGGACGTAACCCATGCGATCACATATTGGATAGTCAATGCGAGGGCGCATTTTATGATATCTATACAATCTTACATACATCAGCGAACATTTGGTTGTCCAACAGCTTGTATTAGCCTCATTGCTTGCATATGCCTCGTTGATGTTGATCTATAGGCACAGAGAGAAATGGACCAAATATGTTGATGAGTAGTTACATCCTGATCCTATATCAGTAATATTCATCAGCGAATACTACTTCGGATTAAAACATTCATCAAATAGCCATATTTTCGACAAAATAACAGACAATGACTTACCGTTGGAAGACGTTGAGTCAGTTCTTTCTAGATGGCCGCCAAATCAAGTGACATCATCCACAGAGTAAATATCACATAAATTATGAAAATTCAGACCTAACTGAACACCGTCCAACAGAAATCCTTCTGAAAAATACATTTTCAAATTTTATGCTTCATGTCCATTATTACGTGGAATTACCCTCCACTGATCGGTCGGATCTGGATCTGGACCTTAACCAAAGTCTTCGGCTTGTTCTCATCCAGCAAGTTTCCCCGAAACTCGTCGACCAAGTTTCCCCGAAACTCGTCGACCAAGTTTCCCCGAAACTCGTCGACCAAGTTTCCCCGAAACTCGTCGACCAAGTTTCCCCGAAACTCGTCCACAACTGCTTGATATGTGGTGCTATCTACTATATAAATGGCAGTCCTTCTGTCTGTCTGTCTTTTTTTGTGACGAATAAGCTCCGAGACCAGTGAACCAATCTTGATGAAACTTTACACACATATAGAACTAACATTCAGCTCCAGGATGCGCTGAGTGGCTCTCCATAAAAATGAAAAAAAATATATGTTAAAAAAAAAAATATATATATATATAAATAAAATTTCCATTAGAACAAAAAAATGGCTTTCGAATAATGCGCCAGCGTATTAATCATAACAAAAAGCTTCATGGTTAAAAACGCTAGGGTTTTTTGAAATACAAAATGTTCGTATTCGTTGACTTTTTAAACATACACATTCTCCTCCTATTATTTGAATTCTCGAACTGCACGCGCACAGCAACAGCTAACTGCTGATCGATCTGCTCATGAAAGAGCCAGGCAAGCGGAGTCAGCTGCAGAGACACAGACAGAGACACAGACAGAGACACAGACAGAGACACAGACAGAGACACAGACAGAGACACAGACACAGAGAGACAGAGAGACAGAGAGACAGAGAGACAGAGAGAGAGCGTCGCCTAACTGTAAATATAGCGTCACACCGACGGGCGAGAGAAGCACAAAACTCACGTTCCAGCTTTCTAGGTCCGGGTTTTGGCAGGACATCAAGGACAGTTGCCACTGCTGCTAGAAACATTGAGTGGCTCAAGGCCGCCTTCAACTATGACCTCTCTGAGGATTACGGCAGCATAAAGCCTTCCTTCCATAAATCTGAGGAATAAAAGAAGCCTTCCTAATTTTCTCCATACAACTAATGCCTCAGTCTAACTAGCGTGAGGAAAATAGGGCAAATTTCCCGGGTATTCCCGGGTACTTCAGCTAGTATTGTATAAAAATCCACATCTTACTAAAATCGAATATATTCGTCTTGTCACCCACACAACATGGTGACAAAATTTTGTCCGAATCATGTATAACTTTTTGAGATATCCTGCTCACAGAACGACAAACGGGTGAAAACGTGACCGACGTCCACCTTCGGTGGCGGAGATAAAAAATGAATGGTGTCCTTCCATCGAGGACATCAGGCGTTTCAGTGATGCGGGAACCACGAGTCATCAACTACTGTAAAATGAACAAAAGCTGATATGTCTGTCAATGCTGACCCTTGTATCGCAAGAGAATCTTCACACCGATCTGCAGCCGACTCACTGACTGGCCCAGAGATGAAACACATGTTACAAGTGGTGGTCGCTGAGATTTCTTCGCAGCCTTTTTACGTTCAGGTTCATCGTGTTGAAAGTCTCTTCACAGACAAGGGTGCTTCCGAGCAGAGAGAGTGTCCTCTGAGCGTGTTTCCTGATCCTGAGTGTTTCCTGCATCGACATATGAGGGGAACCTCTCTTTCGACACGGAGTCGTACTGAAATTCAGCGAGGTGCATCTGTACCCATCGTGTGCAGTGTTCACATGACGAGCGAAGGAGTACGTGCCAACAAAGATGATTCATTTTCACTGGGCCAAAAATCTTCAAAATTACAGCTGAACTCTTGCGGTGGATCGGCGATGAATTGGTCGCACTCAGCTGCTTTCTTCGTGGCAGTGCTCAGTGTGTCGTTCACTTGTAGGCTGATGATGTGCACGAGGTTACCAGCTGTTATGTGTTGTTTTTAACTAAGTTCCAGCTGAAATGATTTGATGATGTCATGCAGCTGGTTGATGGGTTTCCCTTTTTGTTGCAGCTGCAAATTCAGATTGTTGAGCTGATATCAGAGAGCCACTTCTCATTTGAAAAACGTTGCACTTTCACCGCTTTTGCTTGATAGAAAATTTTTATCTTCTCCCGGAGATGAATATTAAAAAAAAACCGTTTGAGTACTTCGCCTTGTGCTGCAACACATCCTCATTTTCTGCAACTATTTCTTCCAACATCGAACTGAACCGTCGATGATCGAGTGCTGCTCTCCTCCACTATCATCATAATATCATGGGAGTAAGCCTGGAACTTCTAACACACTTTTCTCCGAACATATTCTGTTCATATTTTCGAAATCTTCACATTATGTGTTGCATGTGTTTATGCAGGTGATAGCGAATTCAAAAAATCGAATGTATATAGAATTTTCAGAGTGAATTGATGACGTCACAATCAGTGGCAAACCGACAGCTGGATCCCAGACGACATGCGTTACTTCACTGAGTCCATGAGTTCAAGACGTTTGTTCAATTGAGCATTTATGACTTTTATTCTGCCATGTTGTTAATCTGTTGATGGAGGTAATATAGAAACGATGAATATGTCAAATCGTTCGTGTTACTCATCCGGCACGATGTGTCAAGGCCAACAATCGAAAGCGACCGGTCTCAAACGTTACCATGGGAACGCAGACACGCCACCAATATGAACTGAGCTGTTGAATGCGGCGCAAAACATCCAAAGAAACTTCCGGAACCGAGAATTGTGATCCGTCCCGTCCCCCATACCAGTGGTGGACGGGTATCTGCTGGTATGACAAACCAATGTGAGCAGTCCATTTCCGCAGCCAACGAGTGCCGGTGCCTCGTCGGTTGTAATTCCTGCCAGTTCTCGCCCAAGGCAGCCCATACCGATTCAACACCGTTGTTAAACATTCAAACAAATCGGCCCCCTTGGAGTTTCCCCGAAGCATCTGCATGTCAGCCAGTTATTGTGTCACTTCAAAATTCTCGGTGACTGCCCCCTTTAGGAAAATCAAAAACTGCACAGAATCTGATGTGTGTGTGTGCTCTCATCTACCGAAAAAAAAAAAAAAATCTTCAGCTTGTGTTGCTTCCTGCTCAGAAATATCCCGAGACGCATCTTCAACGTCGCGTGTTACATCGTATTTTGAAAGAGACTGATGCTGGGGAACGGATCCTGAATACATTTTTGGCAGCCCTTATCAAGCACTCTTTCACAACTTGACTGGTGCCAAACAGCTTTCCACTCTTGCAGATGAGTGCTGCGATGTCGTAGCTCACTCGTGTGACGCTTTCTTGAAAAGTCGAGCTTCTTACAAGTGCTCTTCGGTAACGTACGTAGCTGTGTTTTGAGGTTGTTTTTTTTTTTTTCATGCAACATTTGTGGATTTACAGTACGAGGTTGCACGTTTCGTTTCATAACCCTGTCTGACATCGTATCCCTTCGTCACTGCGACAGATTCCTAGTGGATAAAGCATTGTGCCTTGTCTTTCACGTCCGGGAAGAAGTAATTCTCGATCCATGTTTCTTTGTTTTCCACATTCTCTTTCTTGCCTCATGCTCAATTTCGACACACTGCATAACCACGCAGCAATCTGCACCACCGTTACGACCACTCATGCTCACACAATTTGCGATTTCTCACCGAAGCAGGGGAAGGGGGGGGGTGGAGTGTAATATTTTAATAACATTGCAGAAATGACTTTGAGGGGCTAAGAATGCGTCAATTAGAATAGTTATTTCCGTTAATTTATGTTTTAGAATAAGGGTGAAGTAAAACCACTCCGTAACCAGAAATGCGTCAATAATCGTTTTGATAGCATGTTGTCATCCCCTCGCACTGCTCGTGTCTAAAACCGCTTTTTCATAATCCTTTTAAATAAAAGAAACACTTGTTTTATCTTTTGTAATCTGTCTTTTATGTTCTTTTAAAAGATAGCAGCTTTGCAAGCACGCCAGAGCGTGACTTCAGGGACTAGAACGTTCCGGACGAGCCGAGAAGTTTAGGGGTGGGGTTTTGGTTGAAGTGACACCTGAATGACCAATGAGCAGAGAGCGAGTTGGGCTTAGCGACGGCATGAGCGAGTTAATACAAAGCCTGAAGGGCGCTCGGATATTCTTCTTGCGTAGGGCAGCTTGGCTGCCGGGTAGCTATCGTTTTGTTGGGACGCAACTACGCCGCTGATGCTGTGCCCCTATACCAGTGCACTGGTTCTCGTTTCGCCGACTTCGGAAGGATGACTGGCTGAGTCAACCCCACCTGGTGTTAATTCAGCAGCCAACGGGGCTCAAACTCAGGACCCGAAGATCCCAAGCCAGCCACCCTAACCATTAGGCCAACACCAGGCTTGGCACTCGGATAAGGACAGGAGAGTGGACTGAAGTGTTCCCACGCATCAGAGGAAAACATGGAGACATCTTCCCACCATTGCACCACTCTCTGCTCTCCCACCCCGTACATCATCTCCGGCCCCTGTGCCACGTTGACCAGCACGACCATGGTTTCCGACCTTCCTGCTCCTACGTCGATCCACCTGCTGGAGTGCAAAAACCCTTGTGGACTTGCGGTTCTCAAATGAGCCGCAACACAGTACAGTCGTCCTTTGTCTCATCTCACTCGCTGTTGTCGTCTTCTGTCATGCGATTCCTCAAGTTACATAATTAAGAGTTCCTGTCTCGTCGATTTCCCCAGCACACGTATTTCATTGATTCGACTTTTTACTCTATAATTGTCTGTCCTCTTTTTCTCTTCCTTCCACACTTTATTACACATTTTAAATTCACTGGGTCTCTTTGCATTTGTTTGGACTGCTATCCATTGCTGAGAGAATAGCCGATTTGGTTATAAACAATTTGAGGATATTCTGTTTGAGTGCCGAACACTGTTAAATTCAGTCTCCCGCTGAGCGAAGGTGACTGCTCGCATCTCCATTTTGAATCAGGACCATCGACCGAGAGAGACAGGAGTCCGGCACGCCTCTCATTTGGCTGTTGGCGTTCCAAAGTGAGCTTGGCCGAGACGCAAATTGACCGTGATCTATCTCGGAGCGTCTGCCGTTTAGCCAGCATGCCCCCGCAAAATTGGTTTCAGCTCAGAGATTCGGATCGGAGGAGTGGTAAACCGTCTCAAATAAATTTTTGGAGATTTTGGTGCAATTCTTTTTAAAATTGCACATATGGAAAGCGATCATTGTGGCCTGAAGCAGCAGGTGGGGGGGGGGGACACTGGACAGACACAGCTGTGACTCCAGAGGAGATGGAAACGGAGATCCAACTAGAGGGCGCATTAGAGACTCCAGAGGAGATGGAAACGGAGGGTGGACACACCCAGCCATGGTGTGAATGGGGAGCAGGTTCAGGTTATACAGGTCTGGACGGGGACTTCCCGAGGAGTGGAGGGCAGGGGTTTGCCTGAGTGCGTGTGGTGTGGAAATGCGCCTGCACTACCACTCCACGAGTGTACGTGTCAGAGACTGAGACATCGGTGTGCAAACCTTTGTGGCAATGGGAGAGGTCGACGTCGTGAAGCTTGTGTGTGCAGACGTGTGGGCGAGAGCTAGGATGCGAGCAAGCGTATCAGTGTGGTGAGTGAGGAATGTGGAGCACGGCACATGAGGTGTGCAAGATGGACAACGAGAACGGCACTCGGTGGAATACATACCTTCGCCAGGTTGAACAGTTTGTTTTGTATCCCAACGAGAGGCTGGACCTTAACCAAAATCGAATCGGCTTGTTCTTGTCACCTAACCAACTCGAACACCTCGTTTTTAATCATAACTCGTCCATAGCTTTTTGAAATATCACGCGACTAACAGAGCCTACTCTTCCCTTTGCTAACGGACCAATTATTCAACCGGTTTTCCAAAAATTCTGGGCGAGAAGTAAAGGAAGACATTTATCCATGCATCGAGTGCTTTCACCCCTTCCCCACCACTCACACCCTGCTCCCCCCTCCCCCCCCCTTTGCCCCTGCTCGTCCTGATGTCCCTTCCCTCTAGAAATCTCTCACACCATGAGAGGCTTTGGCAGGCCCTTTGTGGGGGGTGGGGGGTGGAGGAGGAAAAGGGAAGAACACATTCACCCATGCAAAGAGTGCTTTAACCTCAGCGTTGCATCGTTCTTGGCCCAACCTCTCAATGGTGTAAAATCACTTCAAAAATTCTCATATCCTTGCTTGGATTTTTTCCAAAATCTAATCAATTCATCCTTGTCACACACTCAACCTGTCCACCAAGTTTTGTCCGAATCCGTTCCTAACTTTTTGGTATATCCTGCTCAAAACGAGACAGACAAACTGGGGTGAAAACATAACCTCTGTTCACCTATGGTAGCAGAAGTAAAGAGAAGAACAGAAAAGTAACGCAACCAGGCGATTCGCCGTGAGAGACGGATTGGTTCGGGTTCGAACCAGGACGGCTCCCCCCACCAAGAGAGCACGGTTCCAGCTCGGGTTGAGCTGATGGATGAACCAGGAGGTGCCGCATGATGGAGCACGCATGTGTGCAGGCCAGAGGTCGTGAATGTGAGTGCTGCCCACTCACAGTCTTGGAGAAAGGGCGGAGACGCTGAGACAGACAGAGGGGTGTCACGTTAGATATCGAGGCTGCAGGGTCTCCATGGAGTTCCACAGTGGACCAGAGGGGATAAAATAAAGCAGAGAATGAGCAGCCAAATGAGAATTTAATGGAAGGGTTTAGAAGACGTTTTAAATTGTAAATAAAAAAGAATGGGCTTGGATTATAAAAGCTCAATTTACAGATGGTTGATTTGTATTATGATTGGATGAATGGATTATAACGCCTTCCTTTTCCCTTCTCTCATCCCAATGAGATGAGGAATGAGTGGCGAGACGAGTGGTGGATGTGATTGGTCGTGTGGACTGAAATTTATTGTGATCAATAATTATGAAACAACATGGTGTGAAGTCGGTGTGTTTGAGTGAAGAGTGGAAGCGCAGCCCTCTGTGGAGATGAATCCTCATCATAATGACAGATAGACGGGATTCAGCTGTTTTGGAGCATGGATGCTGTTGGTTCTGGAAGAAGTAAAGCAAAATTGAAAAAGGTGTAAAAGTGTGGTTGAAGAGCTGGAAGTGTGGCCAACGTTTGAGTAGAGTTTTGACAGGGGTACCCTGTGTGCTGGCAGCAAACTGACAACGCATGCATGTCACAAATGCCAAGAGGTACATGTAAAATTTATTGAGGGAGACCTGGGTACCCAGGAGAGGACCAGAGGCACTACGTGCCAGAGAGGGCACCTGCTGGGGGGAGCCAGGGAAGGTTTCCCTGAATTCGGCTGGAGCAAGGCAGCTCACAAGCTGGCCCCAGCATCTCGGGGATCCTGCTGAAGGGGCCACACTGCCCAGCCACGAGATTGTGCAAGGGCAGAGAGAAAAATTTGAGGGCCAGGCCCAATCTGAGAAGAGCACGAGCACATGGAGTGGCATGTAAATTGCTTATTAGAACCACAATAGAGGGGGGGGGGGGTTAAAATAACGAGAGAAAAAAAAAAGTGTTTTTGAAAGTGTTAGGGTCGAGTGGAAATGCTTCCCCTTCGCACCATTTTGATGTCTGCAGATGCTGGATAGAACAGGAGGAGGGCAGTTGGATTTTGAGGACCCCTTGAGTCCCAACTTTAGATTAGGTGAAGGCACACCCCGCTCTACCCCCACCCAATCGAGCCACTCCATTAGGAAACCAGTAAAGGCTACACCACCCAACCTTTCAATCATGACATGTGTTTTAGTTTCTTCCCGGTCGACAGTTTACTTGAAAGGGATTAGGGGCGCAGGAGGGATAGCTTAGCTCAGAGGGTTTAGTCGAGGAACAAGAGCGAGACATAGAATAGAGGAATTGGTGTGGCAGGTAGGATTAGGGCCGAAGCCAACCACCCCACCTGCCGCAGTGCATGCTCCTGCTTCCACAATCAACAACTGCCACCGTCCTACCAGTTGCTTCAGGCCCTTGTCCCTGCCGACCATGACATCACCTGCCAGCCTGCCTGCTACAAGCCTGTGCTATCTGCCAGCCAGCCTGAGTCACCTGTTGCCACTGCCTAACCTATTCAAGCGGCTGCAATGGTCAAGCAGGTTGCATTTTGTTGTTGCATGGGCCAAAAAGGCCAAAGAAGACACCATTCTTGATAAAACTACATCAGCCATTGTTTAGGCCTTCTGTGTAGTTCTGTGCGCCGCTAAGGCCCTGAAGCCACCCAAGAGAGCTTGTTGTGTCAGGGCCCAGGGCTCTAACCTTGGGTAAGGGAGTGCTTCCCAGAAGGGAGTAACAATGAACTACATTATGAGCTTCATCAACTCTTTATTGAGTAAAATGGAAGAAGGTACTTCTCATGGCACCCTCACCCTTCCCAACCACAGTTGTATATTGTTAAAATAAATTTCCGGTTAAAGTTAAAGTGCGTGTTTTGGAACAGTGGATCGACAGACGAGGGATGGACTCTTTAATTACTGTATCCGGGGTTAGACTAGGATGGGGAGTTTGTATGATAAATGGAGTCGCACCCAACACTGATTCCCCGTCTGGACACAAGACTCCTGAGAGTCTGAAATGGAGGTGGAGATAGTGTTGTGGAATTGACTTCTCATGGCGAAGAATGCAAAGATTAGAATAGTTATTTCCCTTAATTTATGTTTTCGAAAAGATGTGAAGTAAAACCACTCCTGACCAGAAATGTTTCGATAGCATGTCATCTCCCCTCACAATGCGTGTCTAAAACCACTTTTTCATCATCCCTTTATGTTCTTTGAAAAGATAGCTGCCTCAACCTCCCCCTCCCAACCCCAAGGCTTCAAAACCCCCTCCACTCTCCACCACAACTCCTCAACCTCCACCTCCAAACCCCCTCCACTCTCCACCACAACTCCTCAACCTCCCCCTCCCAACGAATATAGAAACCGTGATCAAAACAGAAACAACATGGTTCCTCCACATCATGGCCCATCACGGTCACCTGTTCAACTCATAACTCCGCAAAATATGCGGAAACCCCGTGGAACCGCAACTCTCGAATGACCATAAGCAGCCTATTTGTGTCAATAAATGACTAAACCAATTATCCTCTTACTGATGCATAAGTAAGTGACCAATTTACGTCGTTTGGTTTGATAGAACGCCGTCAGCACATTATGGGACGATAGTCGAGTGAAGTCGTTTGTTCGAAATCTCTAAGGACCTAGTGTACTTCTATTCATGCAATACCTGGGTGTGTATCTTCGTGAATAAACTGGGTAAATAAATGCTTTTGTGTCCTTTGTTCACCCTCCCTGTTTACTTGTGAAATACGCACATGAAGTCACTTGGTCTCCGACTGATTCGAGTCGCCTTGATCGCAAACTGCTTTGGTTAATATGGAATAGGCAAAGCCTAGAAGCGAACGTAGAATTCTTCTTACATTCGCTTCTGACTTTACCTATAACTTGTTCACAACTGTATACTTGCCAACTATACCGTGGTACGTGAAAGCGCCACACAGCTGATGATTTTGACGCAATTTCCGGTTACTTCGGCCTGGATTCGGGATCAGCGAACAAATAATGTAAATCATGATAAAAAAATATTTCTTGATGATGCGGGAGATATCTTTGTTAAAATTAACTTTGGGAAAAAATAATTGAATAAATAAATAAATAAACTATCACTTCTGGTCAAGAATAAAAGAAATTAAAAGTTCCGGAAAGAGTTTCAAAATCACTCTCGGTAATGTTAAATACTAAATAAACACTTCCTGTCATGAACAAAATCACTTTCGGAAGTATAAAATTAACTTTGGGAAATAAATAAATAAACACTTCCGGTCATGATCTCCTGGCATGCATCATTCCCCATGACAAAAAACGGAAACAAAAAAAAAAACAGAAACAAAACAAAAACGGAAGCAAAATGGTCATAGCCAATGACACGGATTCACAATTGCCAGCGTATTGTGTTGTTTTTGTTGTTTCCTATTCTCTCATGTGCACGCGTTAAGTAATATTCACAAGATAGAAATAAAACCCAATTGTGTTTATACACCGCACAGCGTTTAACAACAAGCAGAAGCAAAAGGTCATATCCAATGACACGGATTCCAAATAGCCAGGGGTATTGTGTTGTTGTTGTTGTTTCCTATTCTCTCACGTGCACGCGTTAAGTATTGTTGTGGTTGACCAAATTCGCAAACCACCATTCAGGTCCGTTAGGTGAGATATCTCGGTAAGTATATGTGTAGTTAGGCCCAAACCCGTTGTCTAGAGGGAATAAATGTCAATCATGCGGGCTGCGACTCTTCAGGATAGCCGTTTTTCTTTTACTATCTTTATTTTGGACCAGCCGCCATTATTACCACCACCAACCACGTCTCAACAGCCATCACAACAACAACCACCAACCACAACGCCGCTTCACAATAACAACCACCAACCACAACGCCGCTTCACCACAACCGCCACGACCTTTACCGTCACAACTCGCCACCATCGCATCACCGTCATCTCGCGCCACTCGTGGGCACCGATGCTGGACTCGTGCGGGGCGCGCACCGAGCAGCGTGTTCAAAAACATCACGGACTTTCCGCAGAAAAACGGATCAAAACGACTCACGCCCACTTTTGTTCCGTCCAATCGGTGAGCGACGGGCGATTTGGCCCCGCCTCCAGGGCGTTGGATGGCGGTCGCTATATGCAAATTCATGGATCAAAAAGCATTCACGCCCACTTTTCCTCGGGCCAATGGGGAGCCAGCAAGAGAGGTGAAGGGTCGGAGGCAGAGGGTCAAGGGTAAAAGAGCGAAGCCACGGGGCTTATAAAAACGACTGCGTTCGTCAGACAAGTTGAGTAAGAGTTGGAAGTTGAGTAAGAGGGGAGCAGTTCGCAGTTGCAGTTCGCAATGGGCAGTTCGCAGTTGGGAGTTCGCGGAGTCGGAGTGAAGAGGACGGAGCTGTGGAGAGGCGGCGGCGGCGAAGGCGGACGAGGGGGTGCTCGCGTCGGATTCGGGGAACTGCGGAGAGAGAGGCCGGCGGCGCGACCGAGGTCGTGGTGGAGACGCTCGTCGCGGGACCCGAGATTTTGTGAAATCCTCCTTTCCCCGAGCATCAGCAACCCCCTCCTGTTTACCCCCGCGCTGAGATAGTGCGACAAAGGGGGCCCCCTTCCCACCCCCTACCAGACACTGTCCGCGAGGCCCGCGGAGTTGAGGCACCACTGCCGCTCCGCGTCTCATCATCAGACGGGTAGGCCCGACACGGTCTCGGCCCCAGGCCCGCCTACCCCCTCATCCTGGAGGGTGGTTCTCTTTTCTTTTGCTTTGGGAATGTGTGTTGTCGGTGCAGTCTGTGAAGTAAAATTGTATAAGTGTTGCCGAGTGCCCGGTAGTCGGATAGATCTGCATTGTTGCATTTGCTTTTTGTCTTCTTCTTTTACATGTGCTTTTGGTGGAATTGTATATGTGTGCTTTCCGTTCATCGCGAAATAAATGTGCTTATTGTTGAACTGTTTTCCCGCTTCGCTTCGTCATTTCTTTCATTGAATCCCCATCTTGCTTCACGTAAAGGGTTGGTCGTGGGCTAAGACGCCCGATAATTAATCGAACCGTCGAGGCCGACGAATAACACTGCTCGGTTATCCCGATAGTACAGAACGGGTCGCTTAAGTGGCCCGTGTCCGAAGTCGACCTGCGGCGAGGTGCGATCGCCCGGTCTACCCTCCGTGTGGGTACTTAGGTAGATCTAATTTGGCGAGCAACCCTATCCCACGCGGGGGCCGATTGGCTCGATCGCGGTGAGACCGAAAGGTCCACCCGTGACTGGTTCCCGGCGTTAGTCCGAGAGGGTTACGACTGGATTGTCCGTCCGGTGGGCGACGTGCCGCGATTCGAGTTACGTGGCCGTTCGCACGCCGGCGGGCGCGAATCAGCAACAGTATAAAGCTCACTGCATTCGCGAATATGGAATAGGCAAAGCTCAGAAGCGAACGTAGAATTCTTCTTACATTCGCTTCTTAAATATATCAAATTAAACCATCCTTTTGCGATGAAAAAATAAATATTACCTTAACATTACCTTCACAACAACAACTACACTGCCTAGAACAGGATCTCATCTGCAAAAATAAATATTACCTTAACATTACCTTCACAACAACAACTACACCGCCTAGAACAGGATCTCATCTGCAAAAATAAATATTACCTAAACATTACCTTCACAACAACAACTACACCGCCTAGAACAGGATTTCATCCAAAAAAATTAATATTACCTCAACATTACCTTCACAACAACAACTACACCGCCTAGAACAGGATCTCATCTGCAAAAATAATATTACCTTAACATTACCTTCACAACAACAACTACACCGCCTAGAACAGGATCTCATGTAAAAAAATAAATACTAGAAGCGAACGTAGAATTCTTCTTACATTCGCTTCTGACTTTACCTACAACTTGTTCACAACTGTATACACAATTTCCGGTTACTTCGGCCTGGATTCGGAATCGGCGATCAAATAACGTAAATCACGATTAAAAATTATTTTTTGATGATGCGGGAGATATCTTTATGAAAATCAGTGGAGGAAATATACACCATGTCTGATATTATTTGGGTCTTTCATGTCTCGGACGATGCCTTTATCTCCCGGCATGCATCATTCCCCATGACAAAAACCGGAAACAAAAAAAAACGGAAGCAAAAGGGTCATAGCTAACGACACGGATTCCAAATTGCCATGGTATTGTGTTGTTTTTGTTGTTTCCTATTCTCTCATGTGCACGCGTTAAGTAATATTCACAAGATAGAAATAAAACCCAATCGTGTTTTATACACCACACAGCGTTTAACAACAACCGGAAGCAAAAGGTCATAGCTAACGACACAGATTCCAAATAGCCAGGGGTATTGTGTTGTTGTTTCCGAATCCTATTCTCTCATGTGCACGCGTTAAGTATTAAGCTCACTTCATTCGCTATTAATCGTCCGTTAAAGGACAGATTGGGTTTGGGGCGTTGAGCATCGACAAGGAAAGCATGCCCCATGTGGCGCGGTGACCGATCGAACTGTCATTTGGGTGCGGGGGAGTACCAGCACATCATTGAGCAGACTCAGACATTCCACCGAAGCACGGTCGCGCCGCCTCTCCCTCCCTGTAATCCCTCGACTCTCAAGTATCGGGGATAAAGTAAATAATTAGGGATGTTTTTTTTTTTTTCGCAATGGCACGAGCTTCCCGGAACTCCTCGCCCGAAAAATGAAAAACAACGCGGGTTCGAAACGAAAACATGCATACTGTGTCTACGTGCATGCACGGTACAATACATCGTGGTTACACAGCCTGGATAGATACACACTGTCGTGTGCAGCCTGTGGCTGCTGGTTGCATCATCGGTAAGGGACGCGGCTGTGCCGCTGATGTAGTGCCCGTTACCAGTACACTGGTGCTCATTTCACCGACCTCTGAAGGATGACAGGCTGAATCAACCTCACCTGGTGTTAAGCTGACATCATAATGACAGGCAGCTGCAGGTAAGGCTGACAGGGTTCTAAGTTTTATTCCTTTGGAGATAAGTCACAAATCGAGAGGAAGTGTTATCTCTGTACAAAAATGTACTGAGACCGCATCTCAAATATCGTTTAGTATTGGTGGACATATCTGAGGAAGGATATAGCTGCCAAAGAGAGGGTACAGGGTAGAGCAAATATATTGATCTCAGGTCTAGCTAGATGAAGCTATGTGTAGCGGCGAGAGAGACGGGACTTTTTACATTAGGAGGTAGTTGCGAGGGCATCTGCTCGAGATGCTTAAGATAATAAAGGGTACTGATAAAAAAGTGCAGAATATTTTTTTTAGCAGAATTGACACTGATAGGATCTTACTTCTGTCCTAACTCTCCTCTTCTTCAGAGTAAAGAGGACAGTTAGGATGGTCCTCTTTCACTCAGGTAGTAGTAAATGCATGGAAGTCTCCTTGCAAAGGTAGTGCAGCACAAACAGTCGTTTTGGAATCGAGTTAGATATGTGTCTTAAAGTAGCAGAGATAGGCTGCACTTAGATATTGACACGATTGCACAGGTTTTATCGGTTTCATGGCTGCCTCCTACACGGAAGGTAGACGTATCTCAAATAAAGACGCAACAAAACCGCAGATTGTTTTCACTCCCTCAAACCGATCTCAGTACAACGACCAATGCATCCAAGTCATGGAGCGAGTTTGTTCGCAAATTAATAAAATGAATCCATGGTTTATCTCCAAGTATCCTGATTGGTAAATATGTTGATTATTATTCATAAATATTGCAATACCATGAAGTTTCAGGATATTTAATCTTCCCTTTTCTCAGTTTCTGACCCCCACCGGTTTGTGTTTTTGTCATTGCCCTAGATAGCCATCTTGATCATGCTTGAAAAGTACCGACTTAAATGTGGTTTGACCTGAGAATCTGTGGTCTTTGTGAACTTTGTAGGTCCTGGTCGAGTCCAATCCCAGTCGTTGGGAGTTCCTTTGGTCTTGGTTTGATGAGCTGTATAGTCTGCTGGAACTAACTCTCCAACACCACTACCTCATAAGTACCGGAGCCTCCTTCTCCGAAAACTTCTACGGTCTCAAACGGGTCCCGCAGTTTCCTCGTTCCACCGAAGGTTGGATTAACGGGAAACGTATTCCTCAAGTTTCTCAATGGTACGATGCCACTTGCCCTCATGGTGAGCACAGTCTCTTTTTCTTGCATTGTCATCAAGGCTGGTTGCCCCTGCGGGAGCATCGCGTTTCGTTGTTCTTGCTCGTGGCCGGACCCTATCTGCGAGTAAAGCTCACAAAGCTCTTCCAACGTTTGCGAGATGAAAGGGACTTTGGAGTGGTCTTCCCTCACACCGTCCGTGCCAGGTCAGTGTAGTTTGCCTTCCTGTTTATGACATGTTTGAGTTTGATCATCAAGCTCTTATCCAATGTGTCCCTCAGACTGCAGCAGCTTTTCCTGTCGACCTATCCTTTGGCTGTGCTGGCATGGGAAGGCATCGGACTCTACTTCCAGCTCTGTTATGCCCTCGGAAAGGTGAAACGACACTCAATACTGCTCTGGTTTGCTGGAGTGTACCTGTCCCACCGTACTCCACAAGATACGGCCAGGTTGCCAAAGCAACTTCAGGAAGCAGAAAACTTCTCCAATGAAGCTGGGTAAGAAAACTTCAATGGTACACATTGTGGATTGGTGATTGGTAAATTCTCAAAATTTAGCATCTTCTTCTTCTCTGTCCTTCAGGCTCATCGGTCGAATCGCATCGATCCTGAAATCGGTATTCGGTGGAACAACTATGTCCATCTCTTCGGCGTTCTCCATTTTGGTCTTCTTCCTTCAATTTTTAGAGTACTGGTATGCAGCGGGTGCAAGAGAGTCCATGGCAGCCGATCCATTTGGCCCCTGGTGTCCTATCCCACCGGCACCCACACACCTCGAAGTGCATGGAGAATCCACCGAGAAATGCCCCATCTGCTTGCAGCCTCGAAGCAATCCGGCGGTGCTTAGCACTTCGGGGTACGTTTTCTGCTACCCGTGCGTGTACAACTATGTACGTACATATCGCCGCTGTCCCGTCACCGGCTGCCCTTCGAGTCCTCGCCAGATGGTCCGGCTTTTTGCTCCCGAGCAGCATGGTTCATGATGATGGAATCTCAATCAGTGATTTTGTAAATGTCCATAGTACTTGCTGTGCAAGTTTGAAAAATAAAATTGTTTGCAGTTATTCCAGTTTACCAACTTTGCTTATTACCTCCGTCACCGAAGGTGAAGGAGGTTGTTTTCACCCCTTTCTGTCTGTCTGTGTACAGAATATCTCAAAAAGTTGTGGACGGGTCTCGATGAAATTTTGTGGACAGGTTCGGTATGTGACAAGGACGAACTGATTGGATTTTGGTGAAGATCTGGATCCGCCGATTAGAATTTTTAAAGCGATTCTTCACCATTGAGAGATCAGGCCAAAAAGGATATATAGCACGATATCTCAAAAAAGTTGTGGACGGATTCGGATGAAACTTGGTGGACTGGTTGGGTGTGTGACAAGGATGAATCAATTCGATCCAGAATGTCACATCCGATCAGTATGAACATTATTTGAGGGTCATCTACAGATAAAAGTTTTTTTTTTGAATAAGGTTCACTTGGCTGTGCCTGGGTGGGTTTGAGGGTAGAGGAGTAGCAGCTGAAATGTGAATCCCATCCACGTTGCTCCTGATGACTTCATCTTTGCTTGTTTGGGTTCCTTCTGATTACTCCAATGCAGGACTGAACCTATTTGGTCTTC
The DNA here is from genome assembly GCF_056783735.1 of Eptatretus burgeri. Lineage (NCBI taxonomy): Eukaryota > Metazoa > Chordata > Myxini > Myxiniformes > Myxinidae > Eptatretus > Eptatretus burgeri. The sequence goes on along the minus strand of NC_140964.1, from coordinate 90,488,769 downwards.
TGTACCTATTTAATAATGAAAAAAAACAAAAAACGTCATGGGTCAGGGTCAGATGTCCGATCAAAGCTGGACGTCTTGGTCCCCGGTCATCACTGCCAACAGTTATAAAGTGGCAGTTCTAGTTATGTCTCTTATGTATCGAACACACCAGTACACAAACGTACTAACACACCAACATATTGTGTACTAACACATCAGTACACAAACGTACTAACACACCAACATATTGTGTACTAACACATCAGTACACAAACGTACTAACACACCAACATATTGTGTACTAACACATCAGTACACAAACGTACTAACACACCAACATATTGTGTACTAACACATCAGTACACAAACGTACTAACACACCAACATATTGTGTACTAACACATTAGTACACAAACGTACTAACACACCAACATATTGTGTACTAACACATCAGTACACAAACGTACTAACACACCAACATATTGTGTACTAACACATTAGTACACAAACGTACTAACACACCAACATATTGTGTACTAACACATCAGTACACAAACGTACTAACACACCAACATATTGTGTACTTACACACCAGTACACAAACGTACTAACACACCAACATATTGTGTACTAACACATTAGTACACAAACATACTAACACACCAACATATTGTGTACTAACACATCAGTACACAAACGTACTAACACACCAACATATTGTGTACTAACACATCAGTACACAAACGTACTAACACACCAACATATTGTGTACTAACACATCAGTACACAAACGTACTAACACACCAACATATTGTGTACTAACACATCAGTACACAAACGTACTAACACACCAACATATTGTGTACTAACACATCAGTACACAAACGTACTAACACACCAACATATTGTGTACTAACACATCAGTACACAAACGTACTAACACACCAACATATTGTGTACTAACACATCAGTACACAAACGTACTAACACACCAACATATTGTGTACTAACACATCAGTACACAAACGTACTAACACACCAACATATTGTGTACTAACACATCAGTACACAAACGTACTAACACACCAACATATTGTGTACTAACACATCAGTACACAAACGTACTAACACACCAACATATTGTGTACTAACACATCAGTACACAAACGTACTAACACACCAACATATTGTGTACTAACACATCAGTACACAAACGTACTAACACACCAACATATTGTGTACTAACACATCAGTACACAAATGTACTAACACACCAACATATTGTGTACTAACACACCAGTACACAAACGTACTAACACACCAACATATTGTGTACTAACACATCAGTACACAAATGTACTAACACACCAACATATTGTGTACTAACACATCAGTACACAAATGTACTAACACACCAACATATTGTGTACTTACACACCAGTACACAAACGTACTAACACACCAACATATTGTGTACTAACACATCAGTACACAAACGTACTAACACACCAACATATTGTGTACTAACACATCAGTACACAAACGTACTAACACACCAACATATTGTGTACTAACACATCAGTACACAAACGTACTAACACACCAACATATTGTGTACTAACACATCAGTACACAAACGTACTAACACACCAACATATTGTGTACTAACACATCAGTACACAAATGTACTAACACACCAACATATTGTGTACTTACACACCAGTACACAAACGTACTAACACACCAACATATTGTGTACTAACACATCAGTACACAAACGTACTAACACACCAACATATTGTGTACTAACACATTAGTACACAAACGTACTAACACACCAACATATTGTGTACTAACACATCAGTACACAAACATACTAACACACCAACATATTGTGTACTTACACACCAGTACACAAACGTACTAACACACCAACATATTGTGTACTAACACATCAGTACACAAACGTACTAACACACCAACATATTGTGTACTAACACATCAGTACACAAACGTACTAACACACCAACATATTGTGTACTAACACATCAGTACACAAACGTACTAACACACCAACATATTGTGTACTAACACATCAGTACACAAACGTACTAACACACCAACATATTGTGTACTAACACATCAGTACACAAACGTACTAACACACCAACATATTGTGTACTAACACATCAGTACACAAACGTACTAACACACCAACATATTGTGTACTAACACATCAGTACACAAACGTACTAACACACCAACATATTGTGTACTAACACATCAGTACACAAATGTACTAACACACCAACATATTGTGTACTTACACACCAGTACACAAACGTACTAACACACCAACATATTGTGTACTAACACATCAGTACACAAACGTACTAACACACCAACATATTGTGTACTAACACATCAGTACACAAACGTACTAACACACCAACATATTGTGTACTAACACATCAGTACACAAACGTACTAACACACCAACATATTGTGTACTTACACACCAGTACACAAACGTGCTAACACCAACATATTGTGTACTTACACACCAGTACACAAACGTACTAACACACCAACATATTGTGTACTAACACACCAGTACACAAATGTACTAACACACCAACATATTGTGTACTTACACACCAGTACACAAACGTACTAACACACCAACATATTGTGTACTTACACACCAGTACACAAACGTACTAGCACACCAACACATTGTGTACTTACACACCAGTACACAAACGTACTAACACACCAACATATTGTGTACTAACACATCAGTACACAAACGTACTAACACACCAACATATTGTGTACTAACACATCAGTACACAAACGTACTAACACACCAACATATTGTGTACTTACACACCAGTACACAAACGTACTAACACACCAACATATTGTGTACTTACACACAAGGACACAAACGTACTAACACACCAACATATTGTGTACTTACACACCAGTACACAAACGTACTAACACACCAACATATTGTGTACTTACACACCAGTACACAAACGTACTAACACACCAACATATTGTGTACTTACACACCAGTACACAAACGTACTAACACACCAACATATTGTGTACTTACACACCAGTACACAAACGTACTAACACACCAACATATTGTGTACTTACACACCAGTACACAAACGTACTAACACACCAACATATTGTGTACTTACACACAAGGACACAAACGTACTAACACACCAACATATTGTGTACTTACACACCAGTACACAAACGTACTAACACACCAACATATTGTGTACTAACACATCAGTACACAAACGTACTAACACACCAACATATTGTGTACTAACACATCAGTACACAAACGTACTAACACACCAACATATTGTGTACTTACACACCAGTACACAAACGCCTCACATAAGCAGTCCTGGTGAGGGTCGGCAATCTCAGATTGCTGTTTTTCTTGTTGATTTTGAGGTCAGAAGGTCATATTTATTTATATTAATATAAATATTTATATTTCAGGTCACTGAATTCAACCACCAATTATTTTTGAGGTCCACATAGGCTAAAAGGTCAACACAGGCCAAATTCTAAAATTGTCAATTTTCATCCGATTGAGTTGAAATTTGAAGAGGATTTGCAGACGACATCACCGAATTGAACATCCAATTATTTTTATGATCAAATTTGTTTTTGGGATTTCACAAGTATCGTGCTTTGCACTACGTCTTTCATGGATGTATGTATGTTTGTATGTATGTCAATCACCTCGAAGTCACAATGTGAAACCGATCTTCACGAAACGTTACCAAATGGTCGGGTTCATCAGAAGCAATAAGCCTTTTGATTTTGCGGTCAAAAGGTCATTGAATTCAACCACAAATTATTTCAGGTCAAATTTGTTTTCGGGATTTCACAAGTATCGTGTTGTGCATGACATCTTTCATGTTTATTTATCTGCCTGTGAACAAGATATCTCAAAGTTATGGAAAGTTTCATTCAAAACTTTGCGGACAGGTTGGGAGGGTGACAAGAACACATTCATTAGATTTTGCTGAAGATCTGGACACTAAAATTTCAGTGATTCTTCACAATTGAGAGATTCGGCCAAAAACTATATACGGCACGATATTTCAAAAATATGTGGACGTTTTATCACAAAACTTGGTGGATGAGTTGGGCAGGTGACGAGAACAAGCCGATTAGATTTTGGTTCAGGTTCGGATTCAGATCCGGCACATCAGTGGGATACAAAATGTAAACTATTCGGCCTGGCGGAGGTTTGCGTGCACTGCAGAAAGGGTGTGGACGTGGGCTCGTAGGAAATGTGGGGGACGGTAGCAACACAAAGGGTTTGACACCATTAAAGGACGTAAAGGGGATTTGATTGTCGTGAGCAGACGATCTCTGCAAACTGAACTTAAGATTCCCAAACGGTATATATTGAGATAAAGATCATGGGATGGGTGGAATTTTTTTGTTGTTGAAAGCACAGAGAAAGGCAGTGCTGCAAATGCAGGAGGAGGGTTGATGGACCAAGCGTTTGGGCGAGACACAAGTTTGTAAAATCATTGATGTGAACAAGGGGAATAGATAGTGATGAAGAACAACACACGGGACACACGGAACAGAAATAAATGAAGCATTTCAAAATGTTTTAATGGAAGAAGTATTTTTCACTCAATGAAGATTCAGTTTAGATATATTGAGAAAAGGGAGATAAATAATGAAGTCCAGGAAATACAGGCTGAAATATTTGTCAAAGTAATATAATGTGCTGTGAAGTGCTGGCATTCATTGGGAGTGTTGGATTCTCATTTGTTTGTTCGCAACCAGGTAATGTATACGCTGCACGCATATTGAAAGCAACAAGGGATTCTCAATCGAGTGCAGCCTGTGGCTGCTGGTTGCATCATTGGTTGGGATGCAGTGTCCCCCTTTTACCAGTGCACTGGTGCTCATTTTTCCGACCTTGGAAGGATGACAGGCTGAGTCAACCTCCTGGTGTATTTTTAATTCAGCGACCAACGGGGCTTGAACTCAGGACCCGAGGATCCCAAGCTGCCACCCGAACCACGAAGCCAACACCAGACTTCAACAAGGTATTACTCGGTTACCATCAACTTTTGCTTCTTCAAATATAGTTACGTTTGTGAAAAGGATGGGGAAGGGGACAGTTAATAGAAGGCATAGACCCCCGTTTGTATTCACGTAGATTATACGACTTTTGAACCCTGCATTGGGTAGCATGGATAGGGATATGTTGTTGTTGTTGTTGTTGAGCCCCAGACAGTTCTCACAAACAGGCCCACGGCAGGGAGACATCCAGTCGATCTCCCAAGAGTTCCCCCACATCGAAGATGGTGTACCCCTGTCTTCGGGCAGCCAGAGCAACATGTCCAGAGTTTGTTGTGTTGTCCTCATTAGTTTGTTTATTTTATTTCCTCAGGCTTACATGTGTGTCCATGTCGACCATCCTTCCGACACAAACTGTTTCTGCTTTATTGAATACAAGCCTACCTGTTGCTTCGCTAACAGAACAATTTGTCATCTTGTTTGCCAAAAATTTTGGGTGAGAAGGAAAGGAAGACAAATACGCCCGTTAATAGAGTGCTTGAAGCCCTCCCCCCCCCCAAGTCCTTACGTCCCACTTCCCCCCCTCATCCTGATGTCCCATCCTGCTAAAACGTCTCAATGGCAGGTTTTGACAGAACCCTCTGGTTTTTTTTGGGGGGGGGGGAGGAAGGGAAGCACGACAAATTTATCCTGCGGAGTGCTTTAACCTTAGCGTTGCCCAGGTAAAACCAGAGTGGTGTCAAAGCCATCCAATGCTCGCCTGTTTATACATTTATCGTTTTTAAAAGACTAGTCTAATAATATTTTTCGTAAAGCATTGCAGTGAAGTCTGATCCAAATAATTTTAAAGCAATATATGTATTTGTATATTGTAATCAGTAAGAAATAGTGTGGTCGATAAAAACATTAGAAAGGAAATAACTTGCACCAAAAACTTTAACATTTTCACGCTCACGCCGGGGGTATCGCGAGAGCTCTCTGTTCTTCGAACAGGCGAGCTAAAAAAGGAAATTGTAATACCCTCTGCCACCACCACGAGGTGGTGCTACATGGTACCCATTTACATAGAGAATTTATGCCCCCCTTTTCCCCCCCACATAAGACCATGACCACAAAGCCTGTTACCACCCATACAAAGTTGTATTTGTACCACAAGTTTGGAGTTTGCAACTTAAAAGATGTGGCCATGCATAAGGAACAAAGAAAGCCACAGGTCGAGAGATATATATACATACACATATATACATATACACATACATATATATATATATATATATATACATACATACATACATACATACATATATATATATACACATATATATATATATATATATATATATATATATATATATATATATATACATATATATATATATATATATATATATATATATATATATATATATATATATATATATATATATATATATATATATATATATATATATATATATATACATATATATATATATATATATATATATATATATATATATATATATATATATATATACATATATATATACATATACATACACATATATATATACATACACATACACATATATATATACATACACATATATATACATACACATACACATATATATACATACATATACATACACATATATATATACATATACATACACATATATATACATATACATACATATACATACATATATATATATACACATATACATACATATATATATATACACATATACATATGCATACATATATATATATATATATATACATATACATACATATACATATACATACACATGTGCGTGATGCGTGCGCGTGTGTATACAGTGTGTGCGTGTGTACGTGTGTCGTGCGTATATATATATACACACATATATATATATATACGTGTACATGCATTAATGTGCGTGTGTGCCTGTCTGTGTGTGCGTGTATACGTGTACATATGCGCGTGTGTGTGTGATGCGTATGTGC
>NC_140964.1:90461291-90466291 GCF_056783735.1 Eptatretus burgeri | reverse complement strand
GATCGCCCGGTCTACCCTCCGCGTGGGTACTTAGGTAGATCGAATTTGGCGAGCAACCCTATCCCACGCGGGGGCTGATTGGCTCGATCGCGGTGAGACCGAAAGGTCCACCCGTGACTGGTTCCCGGCGTTAGTCCGAGAGGGTCACGACTGGATTGTCCGTCCGGTGGGCGACGTGCCGCGATTCGAGTTACGTGGCCGTTCGCACGCCGGCGGGCGCGGAATCCGCAACACTGGTGTCAGGAGTGGGATACAAATTCATCGCCCTCCTCGCGGCACTGGTACCGGAGAACAGGAAAACAGGCTCTCCTGTCTCCGGCTAAATTCACGGGAATCGGTCCAGGGGTGAGAGGAGCGACCCCCGATTCCCTCCAAATTACGAGCGAGCAAATTAACCCTTCACGAGAAGCAAGATGGCGTCTCAAGGCGAGCGGGAGCCGGGGGTATTAGAAATGGATGTAGAATGTGTAGAATCCATGGTCCAGGATGGAATCCCCGAGCAGGAAATGTTGATTGTGCAGGAACACGGACTCGCCCAACTGAACCCAGGGCCCGAGGTGGGTGCGGCAGCGGCCGCGGTGTATGACACCTCCCCCCCCCTCTCCACCAAGACCCTTCCCCAACCCCTGCCGAAACGGCTCACTCAAGCGCACCCGACGTGGCCCAGCTATGCGCCATGCTGGCGGCAATGACAAATGAAATAAAAAACGAAATGAAAGACGTGAACAAGCAAATGAATGAAGTGAAAACGACGATGGATACAAATACAAACGAAATGAAAGGCATGAACGAAAAGATGGATACAAATACAAATGAAATGAAAAACGAAATGAACAAGCAAATAAACGGAATGGAAGCAAACATGAAGGAAGAAATGAAAAAGTTCCGGGGTGAGACGCAGAACATGGGCCGATGCCTGCAGGCGGGCATGAAGGCCGTGACCAGGGAGCTGGGAATGGCGACTCCACGTGTGGGAGCAAACGAGCTGGAAGGGGGTGCAACGGCTGACAGGCCCGCGGTGGAGGCGGGTGAAAAAATAATTCAGGGGGCGTGTTCGGCGAGGGTCGTGACAGAGGAATCGACGGTGACCAAAAGGGAAAAATTAAATGGGGAGACCAAAACGTGTGAGACGAGACACGAGGTGACGACGACAGAAAGAATAAAATGTAGAGAGACATGGGAGATAGAGGGTGAATTGGACGGGGTAAGTGACGCACACACACACACGGAGGTAGTGGAGGACAATGGGGGTGAGCTCGCGGAGCGTGCAGGGACCCAGTGCGAGCACCTGGATGGCCTCCTCCAGGAACGAGGGGAGGGAGTATGCCCCCTTGAGGCGAGTCACGACCAGGTGAGTTCGGTCGTGCTTTGCGAGGTTGAGGGGACGGGTGCTGTGGACGGGTGCACGGAGAGCTTGGGGGGTGTAGAGGCCCCGGAGACCCTTGTGGGGACACAAATCCCCAGTGTGGTTGTCCCTGTGTGTGTGGTGCAAGGTGTGAGTGCGTCCCCGTGTGTGGAAGCGACCCCGTGTGTGAGTGGTGTGGTGGCGATGGTGCTGGAGTGCGTGCTTCCCAGCACGACGTGCGTGGGTGAGGCACCGTGTGTGAGTGAGGCCGTGTGTGTGGATGAAACGGCCAGTATGAGTGAGGCACCGCGGGTGAGTGCCCCCGCGTGTGTGGGTGAGGCACCGTGTGTGAGTGAGGCCGTGTGTGTGGATGAAACGGCCAGTATGAGTGAGGCACCGCGGGTGAGTTCCCCCGCGTGTGTGGATGAGGCACCGCGGGTGAGTGCCCCCGCACGCGTGAGTGAACGGCCGTGTGCAAGGTCGCTGTGTGCAAGGGAGACCGTGTGTGTGAGAGAGCGGTATGTGAGGGAGATGTCGGTTGGCATGCGGGAGCACGCAGCCGCGTCTCCCCGTGTGAATGTGATGGAGTGGACTGTGTGCGTCGTAACACGCAGGTGTGCGTGGGTGGAATGGAGGCGACGACGGAGACATGGGAGAAACGAAAGCCGGGTAGCGGCTGTAGCTGTTTCGGGGACCGTGCCGGGTTCGCCCAGCAGTGAGCACGAGGTCCGTGCTGTGCAACGCGCGAGACCGCCACGTGCTCGCTTGCGAGAGTGAAGTCCCGGTCCGGAAACGCACGCGGTGGATTTGCCGATCCCGCGGACGGACAAAGTTTAGGCAGGTAAATGGATTTGGACCGGACGGGTTCTCCACGCGATCGTGTGTGTTAAGCTCCAACGGGCAAAGCACATGTGTTCGCGTGGGGAACCCCTCGAGACGTGGGGCTTGTTTTTTTTATGCGCACGGTGACGTCATGGCTGCACGTGGGGTTGGAATCCGGCAGGAGGGGTATCTCTGCCGGATGGTCCCGTCCAAGGAGGGACGAGGAACACGTGCAGCTGCATGACGTCACGGGCAGGTGCAAAGTGCGCGAGCTCTGAGTTGCCGCGCTGCGCATGTAAAGAAAAAAAAAAGAACAAGCCTCACTTTCGGGTGTACAGGATTCCTGGGCAAGGGGTGGAAGACCCCCTTGACCTGGGCACAGGATGGAAACTAGTTAGGGGGAAGGGTTAGCTTAGCTAGACCGACTCCATGGGGCAGGGGTAAGTCCTCATGGAGTCCGTGGAATGGATTAGTTAGAGGGATTGTAGCGAGATTTAGGTTGGGAAATAAAATGGGATTATTTTGGAGACAGAGACAGACTTATGAATGTGTAGTGGGGACGTAGCTTAGCTACGTAGTGTTAAAAGGAACGTGCTGTAGTTTAAGGGACGACGTGGGAGCACGAGTTAGTTAGGGGAGGTAGTTAGGAGGATGGCAGAGTTCGGTGGTGAGTGTGTTGAAGAGTTGGTGAGTTATGATGTGGAGACATGCTGAGTGAGTGAGGCCAGCGGGTCTGTGGTGTGGAGTGAATGGGGAATGCATGGTGCGATGAGTGATTGGGGGGAGGAGTGACTCCCGCCCAAGGGACCCCGGGGTCAGAGTAAAGTGAGTTAGCTGGGTTAGTCAAATTAACAAAAATGGAGGTAGTTTTGCTGTTGGTGGGAATGTAGGCTCGAAACCCATTTGGAGGGGTGCAGGAGCCCTGTTGACAGGCTTGGGAGCGTGGCTGCGAAAGGTGAGTATCGCTGAGTGGGTTCCCCGGGCACCAGGCTAGTCGGCCGCGGTAGGCCATGGGCCCATGGGGGGCCGGGATAGAGTAGTGGGCACGGGTGCGCCTGCTTGGTGCGGGGGCCCGGGGCGCCATTAGCCACGTGGGCAGTGTTGTGGGCACGGGTGACCCTCGGAAAGGGGCCCGGGAGGCCGGCCTGCCACGTGTGCGTTTCAGGGGAGGTGCCATGGGGGGCACTTCCCGGTGTTAGGGAGCTGGTAGGCTCGGAGGCAGTGTAGTGCCCGGGGGTGCCATAGCGGGAGATTCGGCAGAGGGTCGTGCCTGCCAAAGGGAGCCACGTGTCCCAGCCAGGAGACCGTGTGAGGGCACGGAGCGAAAATTGGGGGGCGAGGCCCGAAATTGTAAGGACACCAACACAGGCGACGGGAATCTGGGTTGTTAGAACCAATAGTTTAAGCGAGAGGCGCTTGTTGAAAGCCCCGGGGTAGTTTAACTGTTAAATGGATAGGGTAGATTAGGAGATGTACCCCTCCGCACCATCCATCCCCTCGCTGTCGTTGTGGGCCGCTGGACCCACTTTGGGTTAAGATCGCCGAACTCTGGGGAGGCCATTCTGAGGCTTCGTTGGGCCTCGACACAGGACGTTAGCTCTCCCTTGTTCCCCTCCGGGAAGGGAACGTAGGGGTTGGGAGTAGGCAAGGTGACACGATAGGTTAGCCGAACAAGGACGATAAAGGGGGTTAGGGGACGATTTATAGTGGGGGAGTAAAAATAAAAACAACAAAAAAAATAAGTTGGGGCTAAATTGGGGTTTGACAAATTAAGGGAGTGGGTATGTACAGTGACAGGCAAAGGCGATAGGTTGGGAGGGAGACAGGTAGGTAGGTCCGGGCCCGCCTTCCAAGTGGCCAGCACCACCGCACTCCCTCCACCAACTTCCACTGACGGCAAAAGCTGGCCAGCTTCATCTGCTGGCTGTGTTACTGCAAGGCCTGTGCCGGCCAGTTCATCTGCTGGCTGTTTTTCTTCGAGACCTGGTTCTGCGGGCTGTGTTTGCCTGCAGCGGCCTTCTTCTGCGGGCTGTGTTTGCCTGCTGCCTTTGCCATGCCATGCCCACTGCCCCTGTTCACCAGCCCCCGTTCAATTTTTGCTTTGCCCCCCCTGTTCATTCCCATGTGCGCCAGGATCAAGGCAACAGTTTGCAAGCTGCAAGAACTGCCCTGTTGGCAGCTACAACACGGGCCTGCAGTGGCGGCCCGTGCACCGTGTTTGTGTCCATGCATCCATTCGTTGTGCTCATTGCGTGTGCCACTTGAGCTGGCACGGAGACTGCGTTTGTGCAGCCCATGCACCGTTGTGGTTCACTGCATTCAGTTCAAACCGTTCATGCATCCATTCGTTGTGCTCATTGCGTGTGCCACTTGAGCTGGCACGGAGACTACGTTTGTGCAGCCCATGCACCGTTGTGGTTCACTGCGTTCAGTTCAAAAGGGAAGGCCTTGGACTGCGTGTGAGCAGCCAGCCACGTTCCCTGTCACCTGCATTGTTTTGAGCCAGAGACTGCATGTGGGCAGCCTGGCTCCCTGCTAACTGCTTTTCTTTTGCAGAGTTCAATGATCCTGGGCCATGGTTTAGTGTAAAATTTGTAAGTTAAGGTTAAGATGTACTGTACATATGAGTGCGCCCCCGGCATGTATGTCTTAGCGCCGGCAATTTTATTTAAGTCGTCCGTGTGAGTGAGTTTGTTTAGATAGTTACGCAGCCCTCAGGTTATTTATTTTGGGGACACGAATACCATGAATGTCGCACTCAGGGATCCGTAGGTAAAATGTACTAGGGGAAAACTACACATGATGGCACACGAAAATTTGACGACTCGGGACG
>NC_140964.1:90403791-90456291 GCF_056783735.1 Eptatretus burgeri | reverse complement strand
GTGTCGCGACATACGTTTGTCATTTAAAGTGGTTGCCATGGCAACCAGGATGCTGTTTTCCATGTAGTAGCACAATTCTGTATATACCTTCTTGTTCGGGCGTATATTGTGCTCACTTGTGCTCTTGTTACTGATTACAATATACAAATACATATATTGCTTTAAAATTATTTGGATCAGACTTCACTGCAATGCTTTATAAAAATATTAATTATTAAACGAGTCTTTTAAAAACGATAAATGTATAAACAGGCGAGCATTGGGTGGCTTTGACACCAACTCTGGTTTCTTCCCCTTTCTCTTTTTAAGATCGTGAAACAAGTACCGACCTCCAAAATCTAAAAATGCTTCCTTATGAGAAGTGGACGATTATGGTCAAGTCACTCAATGTAAAATAAAAAGAAAAGGCAAACCAACTTTGTATTCATTGTTTCCCACAGCTTATAAAAGGAGAGGAATCTCGCCAGATTGACATGGTTTCCAGAAGCATATTTCAACAAAGTTTTCTCTTCCCCCCCAAGTTTGACTTTAATGTGGCTGGCATTGGCTCATGGTTCCTCGCCAATGCCCAATCAACAAAACAGAGCCACTGTTCATCAACCAACGAGAAATGTCACTTTGTTCCTGTAACAGTTCCAATTGTCATTTATGCAATCTCTCTTTTAACGATAATCTTTCATTCATTTCTCATGTTAGCAGAATGGGAACCCAACTTAACATCCTTCAAAAGATGGTGCACTTTGTTTATGCAATGCTTTGCCTGCGAAGCACCAGAACGACAGTTTATCGTTGAGTAGGGAATCAAACCCAGACTCAAAAGCTCAGAGGTAAGTGCGCTACCTTTGAGCCACCCCGTCGGACCCAAATCTACTTTCCTCATCTCTCGGGTGTGTTCTGAATGTGTTTAAGCACAGTACTTACAGCTATGTTCCGTTGGCCGACATTGAAAATATCTAATATTAATCTCTACAAGAGGAATGTTCCCTTTATAATGATTCATCAAACATGAGTCCAACGCATGAGCAGCCGCTGTCTTTCTTGGGGTACCAAGTTGAACGTGGCTTGGTCAAAATCATTGGAACAGGAAACGGCCACGTCACGATTATGGTTGCATTACAGCAAACAATTCGAGGACCGGAGGGATCTAACCAGATTTAGGCCTGCAACTCGGTAGCAAAAGCTCGGTTCGGATCGTGCTTGGTAATTTGGGCGGGGCGGGGGGGGATTAGCTAAGTCCCGGATGAGCACGGAACTCGGTTAAGTTTGCATTGCATTGAGCGTATGTTGATCGATTGCATGGGGGGACGCATGGCCTCAATCCACATTCACGGGTACAGCAGGCCAGGGCGCTGCTCGCATTACAAATCGACAATGTCTGAGGAACGAAAGGATAGCGACGGACGAGCTACTAGATTGTGAAAAGTTTATTTCCATTCCTTTCATTCTAGAATGAGTTATAAATTCACATCTCCATAAAGAACGCTGCTCGACTCGTGCGAGACGCTCGTCCGATAAGTGTTTTTGTACCACCCTTTATCGAGTCACGTGGCTATCAATATACTCTGCAAACACTGCCGACACTTAGTACGGGTGCTCCATAAGGACACGCTGCATGTCGAGTCGAGAATCGAAAAACTGAGAGAGAAATCGGCTCGGCACGGCGCTTGCCATACCGTGCAGTGTACCAAAGTCATGGCCAATAAATGCAAGGAATTAATTGCAAATTGGTTTGAGGCAAATAAATTCTTACAAGTTTATAAATATAACAAAGTGGTCAGCGACACGAATGAAATGAAGACTAAACATAAATCTTTACAGTTAGACAAGTGGTTCTGCCCAGTCTCAAGCCTTGTCGCGAACCGGATTTGCTTTCGGACATGCGCCTGTGGTTGTAAGTGAAATAGTCATGTGATCGTGAAGAAACAGTGTCCCAGGCCAGAGTCAATGAGAAGTTGAGAAGCGATGTTTTTGTCATCCACCTAATGACCTGTAGTGTGAGTGGTCAGTGGTAGATTTCTCGTTTGGCTTTTTGATGAAACCTGCTTTGTGTACGCGTACTCATTGCGTAGTCATTCAATTTTTTTTTTCAAACTATCAGACACTCGACAACAATGTGTCCCACAAATGAAGGTGGTTTTTTTTGTTTGTTTTTGCCAATTTGTGAACTTTATCATCCGGCACAGGAAGTGAATAATTGTCGACTTCATTTTAGTCGATGTACAAAACAATACGATAGAACACTTGCTTGAGAAAAACGATATTCAACGGCCAGCAGAGCGTATGGTTGAGTTTGGATTATCGTCTGGCGGTGTAGAGGAGGCCAATCTGAGTTGAGGCAGAGCTATAGCTGCACCGTGAGGCCTGTGCTCACATGGTTAACTCAAGCTCGACAGGTAGCAGTTACAGTGCCCGATTATGGTAACATTTTGCTTTGAAAGTCACAAAGAAACAACATGACCGTTTCATATCACATCCGATTCATATACGAACACACATTTCGACCGCACATGCTTGCAAAATCCTGCAACGACTTCATGTCATGTGACAGAGAAATATCAAGTTCTTTTCCATGTTGACTGCCAAACCCGGCGTGACTCGGAAGAGCAATTCGCCGAGTTTGAGTTCAGCTCGAAGCAGATTCCAACAAGGGTGTCGTTTCTGAATGAGACACTGATGCTCTTTGTTCCATACATGCCATTTTCCTCCCTCTTTCCACCAGTACAGCAGGTGGGTCAATGGAAGGTCAGTCGGTCCCCAGAAACGGCTCCCTTTTCTCCGGCAGCCAATCCCCGATTCACAAACATCTCATTTAAAAGAGTTCAAAGTTTCTCACTCCTTTACTTTAACCATCCCACCAAACAGACCTCAATCCATTGACAATTGAGGACATTTCCTCTGATGCAGAAACCCAAGGTGTATACAATGATCCCAGAAATAAGAAGTTTATTTTAGCAGCCACAAACGGCATACCAAAAGGCTTTACAGTCGCTATGGGTACCGTTGAAAAACACCCTTAACCAGCTATAGCATTCAAAGGGAAGACTACATGAATTGGGGATTATTGTTACCACAAAAAAATCCATCACATTCACAAGACATGGATAGAAATGCAGACGGTTCCGCATCTGTCCAACAATGCACCAAATGTGGTTTTAGAAACAGTAAGGTAGGACCGAGAAACCTCTCGGCAATTCCCCTCGAGGTACAACAGAATATGGTGTTACTGAAGCAGGGCCACAACATATTTACAACCAGGTGAAAAACAGCGGTGGCAAAAGAGACTGCTATTCCGAACAGTGCAACGAGGTTAAATCGAATACCAATGTTGTGACTCTGGACAAAGAATACTTTCATTGGCAGGACTCACAAGAGAAACCAATTGCTTTCTGTCCTTCACAAAAAAGTGGAAGAGGTTTCACGACGTGAAGGCTTCGCCTGTATTTGTTTCCCCAACACAAAGACGACGTTCGGGTGTGTGTATAAGCAAACCCAGCAATTGGGTTTATTTTATTTTATTTTGTGGTGTTCGTTTTGTTTGCAGAACAAAAAAAAATCTAATGGTTCCACTAAATCAGCAACGGTAAACGCACACACAAAAAAGTTATTTACAACGATGGCTGGGCTTGGGAGGAGGTGAAAAGAAGCTAATGCCACATGCGATGCGAAATGCAAACGCAAAAGGCCTCATCGTAGGCTGTTTTGTTTCACTATCATACAAAGGGTTCAAAAATAACGAGGGTAAGTGTACACCAATTGGGGTTTACAATGACCTATGTATACTATTTACAAAACAAGAAATACTTAGGGAGGCTCCTCTTATCTTGATCTTCAAGTGCAGTGGTGTTGGTGGGGGGGGGGGGGGGAGAGAAGTCTTCAAGGCTTGCATCTTACATTCTTGTCCAATTACAGCTACATCTAAATAGGCAGATCGCAATTATTCGATCCGGCGAAAGTTTGTGTGGGTTTGGTGTTGCAACATAAATTTTGAGCAGCCTTACAAAACCACTTTCAAACATCGTTCACACTCGGGGCACAAGAGCCCAAGCAAGCGTCGCCATCGTCACTTGCAAGCAGCTCTGCGCAGACCACATTCTGCAAATAACCTGAACAATAATTCCCACCCAATACCTCCGTACAATAAGGAAGCGAAAACTAATCCGTGGAGATGAACGTTTTCCAGAAGACAAAGACCAATCATCAGATCCAACGCTCTCGTTTTGTACGTGCATTGCTGAAGCCTGTACGTCCGAGGTCAGCGTTCTCACCTGCTGTGAAAAAAAAATAAAGTTCGCCGGCACCTCGTACAATGACGACATTGAGAAGACATTTGCAGAAAAAAGTTCCAACATCTGCTTTTCTGTAAACAAATGGCAAAATGCGTTCTCCGAAAGAAAAGCGACAGTTTTCAGGACCCGATGGAGGAAACTCTGGAAGTAACTTGAAACGGATAACAACGGTCGGTTCCATATGGAGTTGGAAATGACCTTCGGCGAACGTTAAAGGCTTTGACAACTTGCAAAACCACCATGTAATGTATCGAGGTCTTTCCATCAAGGGATGGGGGTAATCCAATCCAAAGGCAACGGTTTGCTGCAGCAGTTCCCGACTTCAACAAGTTCCACAGGAATCGAAGAATGCCGTGATGAAACCAAACGGTCTGAACGCATACACCCACGTTTTGTCGTTTCCTCACTGGTGCCTCTGCCTCGCTCTGGTCCGTTATCCAGCATTCCAAAAGGACTGCGGATAAGTGCCATCATACATCCAGGAACTTGGATGGAGTGGGCTTGGTTTCAAAAGGCTCAGACCACATCCGGCGCAGGTCTCCCTGTGTGGCACAAATAAACCTTCAAGATCAGACTGCAATGCAGTTTTCATATTGTCATCTATATATTACTAAAACTCTCATCATGTATGTATGTATGTATGTATGTATGTATGTATGTTCCCGAAATACAGCCAAGACGGTACACGATAGCGGAAAAATTTTAGGGCCACCTTACTCACCATTTGCCTGTGGTGTGCAGTATCAAGTTTCATTCAAATTGGGCAACAAAAAAAAATAATTAAAAAAAATCGATTCCCAATTCAGTCAAGTACTCTTTGGGAGAATTTGATCAATGCAAACAACCTCAGCGGTATAGTTCGCTGGAGCTGTCTTTTTTTTTTCTTGAAATGATTTTTTTCTATCAACAACCGTCACAACGGGAACCCAACGGGTTCACGGGTCGTCTAGTTTCAAATAAAGGAGAAAAGTAAGCAAATAAAGGGATTTGCTAAAAGCCATTGGACATCATCCTGCCTGAAGTGAAAAGATTTTTTTTTTTTTTTAAAGGGTCAAGATTCATGAACCCAACCAGTACACTGGATGTGGCTCATTTTTTTCGCACCGTTTATCAAGTGATTGAGCAGCCAGGATCCACGGGGGCTTGACCTCTTAAATTTGATTTGCTTCCAGTTCAAAAGCAAACGTGCTTAAACTGGTGATTTATCAGTTCCAAGTGTGGTTTTGTCAATGTTACGAGATCTCTTAGAAACTAAACGATTCAAACATGTCAAATTTTAAAGTAGGACAATGCACACCTTAAGGTAGGCCATTGTGAGCAAGGGAAGGAGGGTGAATGGGACCAGATAGAGGAGTGCTGGCTGTGCCGCACGATGGATCCGAGAGGCCACTGTTGCCGTCAGAAGACCTGAGGAGGAATGAGCAGAGTGGAATCGCCATTGCTCCAAGGCCAATCAGGATGCCTTACAAAGATAAACTCAGGTCTCAAAAAACAATTTTACTTTAGATGGAGAATGCAGCATACTGGGGTGGGTTCAAGGTTACCCTGAAATTTGCAACTTGTATAAAGGGAGTGAAAACATTTCCTTTTATCATGATGGAATGGACCTGGTTCGACATGAACAGCAAAGATGCGAGTCCTTTGTAAATGTAGTTTCCAGCCAGCCGTTGCTTTTGGAACAGAAGTGTTTTTGGCTGAAGCTTTTTGAAAAGCAGCCAAATATATTTTGAAAGGACAAATACAAATATATTCTCCACGCTCAAGGATACCAATCACAGATTCCCATTCACCCTTAAAAACTCTTGCACCGCTCAAACACTTCTGCACCATCAACATTTATCAAATTGTACAATTAATCTTTAAATTGCAGCTGGTTTGAAATTTTTTGTTCACCAGGCCACAAACCACACGATGCACTTCGGCAATGTTCAAAATACCGAGGGATGTCTTGCACAGTTACGAAACCACCTGCACAACAGTTGACAGATGTTGCGATGACCACTCCACAAATATTTGGCGATCTGTCATTTCTATAAATTTAACGAGAACAAACAAGGAAAATAGAATTTGACGCAAATGCATTGATGGATATGCCTACGCTCATGTTGGAAGCCAATCCACTGTTACTTCTGATTTCAATTCAACGTCGCATGAAAAACTACAACGGCACTCGGTAGAGCGCGTACCTCTGCCAGGCTGACCAGTTTACGTTTTGTATCCGAATGACAGGCCGGAACTGCACCAAGATCGAATTGGCTTGATCTCGTCACCGAACAACTCGTCCACAACGTTTTGAAATATCATGCTATACAGGAAACTATCAGTATCACGGGGGTTACGTTCCTGGAAAATGCGGCTATAGTTAAAACGAAGGAACTATGGGAAAAGGTGGTTTCGGTTCTTGGGCTTCGAGAAAATACAGAGGAAGGTCGGCGGCAGCCAGAAATAAACACATCACAATTGAAATAAACATGTAAAATACATATAAAGCATGTTAACATTTAAATAAACCAATGTCACCCGCAGGGTGACCCGTATCTTGCCAAAAGGTGACCACGTGTGACTTCTTTAAGGTCACACTGAGGTGAACAGAGCTGCTGTCCACCAGGAGCATACTCCTTGAGGAATATCTGCCTACGAGAGATTCCGATGAGAATCGTTCTACAGAGTAACCATGAAAAATATGCGTTTGTCTCATAACGTCACCAAATGACGTCATAATGTCTCAAGCTTGACATATCCAGAAAGCACTCATCGAGGTGTTCAATTTGAGGTACTACAAGATATGGTTCCTAAAACTTGAAAATTTGACCTTGGGGTCAAATATGTTTGACCTGAGGCGCTAACCATGAAGGTCAAGGCCAATCGCCACCAAAAATGAATCAGCTGAGTGCCAGACCATGAACTATATTCCCATGAAGTTTGAAGACGATCCGATCAAAATTACTCAAAAAATAAGGGTTTCGTCGACTCCCCTGATTTGCAACAAAGTGACCTTGACCTTTGACCTTGACCTTCAAAATTTTATGCGCTGAAAGGGACCTCTATAGGCCTCTGATATGAGAAGTTACAAAAATTTCCAATGATAACTGTGCTCTGCAGAATTTTTTATACGTGATTACAGACAAACAAACAAAAAAACATGCAATCTGACCAACATATCTTGCAAAAACTTCGTTTTGGCAAGATAAAAAATCAAACTCCTTTCCCATGGGGAGATCTTCACAAGTGCCAAGTTTCAATTTTTTTTTCCATGTTGCGGTTTCCATGCAGGTCCAAAGTTTTTCCAATATGGCTGCCACAACACGTGACCTATGTCAATTATTATTGAAACATTCTACAAGAGTAGACACACCTATGGTGAAAATTGGGTCAATTGGATAAGCGGTTACAGGGAAAACAGAGAAAATTTGCATGGACGTATGGATGTACGTACAACCCAAAAACATAATGCCTCTGGCGACTCCGTCAGAGGAGGCATAAAAAATTCTGGTAGGCGGATCCGGATCTGGATCCGGATCTTCACCAAAATCTAATCAGTTCGTCATCGTCACCTACCCAACCTCTCCACCAAATTTCATCCGAATCCATCCACCACTTTTTGAGATATCCTGTTCACAGCCAAACAAACAGACGGGTGAAAACAACCTCAGTCCACCTTCAGTGGTGGAGGTAATGAAAGGCCACATTGGAGAGCATGTGAGAGAGAAAAGTAAAAGAGATACATCAGAAGATTTCAACTCGAATTGTGATCTGCAAAATGATTTCAAAGGGAAGGAAGTGACCTTTGTTTGAACTGTTGAACCCAAAATTGAATCCCCTTTGTTGTATTACAGTCAATCGTGTAACAGCCTTGGGTCGTCTTGCTCCTCAACTCCATCAATGTTCTGGTTTCCTGGAAAATCCTGCCAAAATCTTTGCTGATGATTCTACCCTCTGCTGTACAATTTTGCATCCAGTTTGAGAGCTCGGTGGATCTTAATCATAAAGTTGAGTACAAAAGGTTTGAATTTTTAATTCTATTGCAATTGGCCTACCAATGAAGGAATCGGGCATCTTAAGTATCGCAGTCCTGGGGTTTGGTCCCTGGGGGTCCCAAAATAAGACCCCAAAATCCATTTTAATTAAAAAAAAAAAATCGAGTACAACATTTGTTTCAAGTCAGTTTCATTTGGATGACCCCTCAAAGTATAACGATGCAACTTTAGATGCATAATTGTCTGGGGTTACTAATTAAGACGCATACTAATTAGGGACCAATTAATGATTTATTCACACTTTCGAGTACGTTCAAAATTATTTTTACACATGGTCATTTAGTCACTCCTGACATTATATCAACAACTTGAGACGCGATTTTTCCTGCGGTTTACAGATAAAGGCCCAGTCACATCTTGACGTTTTAGCCAGCTTATGCCGATTTTTGGAAAATTTGTCAAATACGTTATGGGTAAGTTTTGATAACATTGAGAGCACGCTGAAAAACACTGCCATACGTCGTTGTACGCTGGCTTTAAACGTTGAACTTTTGGGTTTTCCTCGAATTTTTTCATGCTTGAAATTTTACGACGTATGCCGGTGTATGACTCACATGTTCCGCTACGCTGGCCATAAGTTGTAGGCACGTTATGCGATCGTTGACACACATTACTTGTAAGTTACTCATAAGTCGAAACGCGTCGAGGTAATGTTTAGCCTACCCGAAACTTATTTCTAACCTACGAGTAACGTTTTGTAAGCACGCTACACGAACGTTGTTCACATTTTGCAACACAATACTTGAAAGTACTACTACTACTACAACAACTACTACTACTACTACCAACATCGACATCAGTAAATTCTCTCCAACTACTACTACTACCAACATCGACATCACTAAATTCTCTCGAAGTACTACTACTGATACTACTACTACTACTAACATCGACATCACTAAATTCTCTCGAACTACTACCACTACAACTAATAACATCACTCAATTCTCTCGAACTACTACTACTACTACTAACATCGACATCACTCAATTCTCTCGAACTACTACGACTACTACTACTAACATCGACATCACTAAATTCTCTCGAACTACTACAGCTACTACTAATACTAATACTACTACTACTAACATTGACAGCACTAAATTCTCTCGAACTACTACTGCTACTTCTACTACTAATACTACTAACATTGACAACACGAAATTCTCTCGAACTACTACTACTACCAACATCACTAA
Organism: Eptatretus burgeri; assembly: GCF_056783735.1. Lineage (NCBI taxonomy): Eukaryota > Metazoa > Chordata > Myxini > Myxiniformes > Myxinidae > Eptatretus > Eptatretus burgeri. The sequence continues at coordinate 90,446,769 of NC_140964.1, read as the reverse complement.
ATTCTCTCGAACTACTACGACTACTACTAATAACATCGACATCACTAAATTCTCTCGAACTACTACTACCAACATCACTAAATTCTCTCGAACTACTACGACTACTACTAATAACATCGACATCACTAAATTCTCTCGAACTACTACTACTACTACTACTACTACCAACATCAACATCACTAAATTCTCTCGAACTACTACGACTACTACTAATAACATCGACATCACTAAATTCTCTCGAACTACTACTAATAACATCGACATCACTAAATTCTCTCGTACTACTACTACTACTACCACCAACATCAACATCACTAAATTCTCTCGAACTACTACGACTACTACTAATAACATCGACATCACTAAATTCTCTCGAACTACTACTACCAACATCACTAAATTCTCTCGAACTACTACGACTACTACTAATAACATCGACATCACTAAATTCTCTCGAACTACTACTACTAATAACATCGACATCACTAAATTCTCTCGAACTACTACTACTAATAACATCGACATCACTAAATTCTCTCGAACTACTACTACTACTACTACTACTACTACTACTACTACTACTACTACTACTACTGCCACTGCCACTGACATCTACTCAACATGGAGTCTGGAACACTGACGGGTTCCTCTTGTGAAGACCATTTGTATATACCAATTCCCCTAAACGCTGCCAATACGCCATTATATGGTAGCTGTAAGTTAGAAACACTTTCAGTAAGTTCTGTGGTCGTCCGGAAGACGTCAATCAAATACGTCAATGTGCGTTGGAGTTATTAATGAATATTATTATCGAATAGTTATTATTGAATGTGCATGGAAGTTATTGTTTTTTTTTTTTTAAATGCTGCCAATACGCCATTATACAGTAGCTGTAAATTAGAAACATGTTCAGTAAGTTCTGTGGTCATCCGGAAGACGTCAATCAAATACGTCAATGTGCGTTGGAGTTATTAATGAATATTATTATCGAATAGTTATTATTGAATGTGCGTGGAAGTTATTGTTTTTTTTTTTAAATGCTGCCAATACGCCATTATACGGTAGCTGTAAATTAGAAACACGTTCAGTAAGTTCTGTGGTCATCCGGAAGACGTCAATCAAATACGTCTACATACGCCAATGTGCGTTTGAGATACGTTACACATAGGTTCAAAGCACGTTACTCGTAGGTTAAAAATTAAGTTTTGGGTTTGCTAAACATTACCTAGACGTGTTTTGACTTATGAGTAACTTACAAGTAACGTGTGGCCGACGTGTGTAAACGATTGCGGAGCGTGCGGAGAACTTACGCCAGTGTATGCCGAACTTGTGAGCCATACGTCGAGTACGTCGTAAAATTTTCAGCATGCTTGAAATTTCACGACGTACTAGACGTACCACGTAATATGCCAGCGTACTTCATTGTTTTTCATCGTGCTCCTAACGTATACACAACTTACCCATACCGTATTCGACGTGTCCCAGCGTTGACACATTTCTCATAGGTCGGCATACGCTGGCTAAATCGTCAAGGTGTGACTGCGATGTTGACACTTCCAATTTTCAGGCGGTTATGATTTAAATCGGCGTGCTGCAGCTTTTTAACAGAGAACGCCACGAGTTCGTTGGCGATACGTGCAGCGCGCTTTGACTAAGTTAAACTATCGTTGGGCATAGGTTGTGAACGCCGACAACAGGCTAAGCATTCGTTGGTAAAAGTTATCTTTAACACAACGAAACGTTCTGTGCCCGTTCCTAATACGTTATGAATACGACCAAAACTTTAAAAAAAACCTCAAAACTTCAGCGTACGCCATCGTTTTACGTGCATTTTTATACGTTGCCATTCCTGGCTAAAACGTCAAGGTGTGACAGCGCCTTAAGACGGGGGCGTTTGGACCCAGAGGGGTGTCTGGAAGCCGAAAATCGAATTTATAAAAAAAAATGGAGTACATCAATTATGATTGGAGCTATGGATAAAACATTTCTCCCAGTGAACCAAAATGTAACTTAAGACACAAAATTGTCTGGGGTTACTAATTAAGACGAATACTAATTACAGATCAATTTTAATGATTTATTCACACTTTCGAGTACATTCAAATTTTTTTTTTTACATATGGTCATTTATTCACTCCTGACACTATATCAACAACTTAAGACGTCATTTTTCCTGGGGTTTGCATACAAGATGGGGGCCTTTTAACGCTGATGTAGGCTGACTTTGTCGGTGTTTAGTAATAAAATGAATAAAGAAATTTTATTTCAGTTTCGAAGTTTTCAATAAAAATTCAGAATTTCTGGATTGATTTTGTTTGACAATTTTCTTTTTGTTACAGTGACAAATATACTGTCGGGACATTCACTTTCGAAGACTATATTACTGTCCAACTGTCTGCCCTCATCAATGTCGTGGTTAGTTTCAGTTTCGTAAGTAGATGCGGGTAGGCCTATACTGTCACCTTCTCTATGTTCACCTTCCGCAGTAGGCCAAGGCTCGAAGACATCGATATTCTGGAGGCTGTCTCGTTCTACTGTACCTATGTGAGCTTCGCCTTCAGTCCCATCTCTAAGCTGTAATCATTCCGAGGCCGACACGAGAGTAATCCTTCACATGATTGAGGCCGACAAGTCCACACCTGGAGACATTGTTATAAGAGCTTCAGACACCGACATTCTTGTGTTGCTCTTGCACCATCTTCATCGTGTGTCATCCATTGTCTGGATGGAGGTTGGTACCAGAGGACACAGCAATCTTCGTTCTGTAAATGTAACCAAGATTGCTGCTACTATAGGACAAGAGATGTGCGCCGCACTTCCTGCACTACACGCATTCACTGGCTGTGACTATACTTCTTCCTTTGCCAGAAAAGGAAAGAGCAGGCCATATGAGATTGTCGCAAAAAGTGACACGTTCCAGAAAGCTTTCGCTTCAATGAGCCGCGTTGTCCCAACAGAGGAAATCACCAAAGTCTTGCAAGATTTTGTCTGTGTCTTGTACGGAGGACGGAAAATTGTTCCACTCAACAAACACCGCTTCAACGTGGTCGACAAAACGTACAATCGAAAGTCACATGCCGGGCATCCATTCGCCAAGCTCAAAAGCATTTCAGGCAGCGCCATCCCACCGTGTGAAGCCAAACGAGCTCCGCACATCGATAGGAGTGCATTTGTTGCTAGACTGTGGGGCAGTGCTCATCAACAATACCTGGACAAAACCTCCAAACGGATGGGAAAATGTCGATGGCGAATTTCGCGTTATTTGGTTCGATGGAGAACAGCTGCCCCTTGCATTCATTCCAGCGATACAGATTCAGACAGAGGTAAATTACAATGCTGACGATACTCAGGGCGATGGTGATATGGATGACGATGTCGATGAAGATCATGATCCTTTGCCAATGGAAATGGAATCATCCGATGAAGACAGCGATGATGATTGAGTGAGATGATCACAGTCCTTATTAGGACATTTGGATTTGGTTTGATTGGACTGGTCAATTTCTGTAATCTTTTAATTTCTGTTATTTCTGTAATTTCTGTCAGTGATTGTATCAACACTTACCTTGAATCGTTTGCAATAAATGTTTTGTATGCATTGACATACCATGATCTTTGTTTCAATGAGTCATTCAATGTAGATACCCCTCAGGGTTAAAAGAACGGTCCGGGATGTTTTGAAGTGACATTCAGATTATGCAGGATTTCATGCTGATCCCAAATATATTTGTGTTTATTTTGTAAGGTCAGTTTCGGCCACATAGATTATTCCTGGGCATGATGACGTCACGCGAAGTCTGAGTCAATTCTAAAGCCTTCCCTGGGCCATTTCCAACATTTACTATCGGGTTGTTTTCTAAAACCAAATGAATATTTGTATCTGGGGTACATTGGTAGCAATCAGGACACGGTTTGAGTATTTTTCCACATGTTATGACGTCATCGTGTCCAGTAATATTCAAAATGGTTCAAACTGACCTCCATAGATTGCAAAACTTTAATTGACATTTCTTCCGTAAATATTAGTGTTTCAAAATAAACGAAAATATATTTGGAATCAGCACGAAATTGTCTTTAATCTGAACGTCACTTCAAAATACTGCGGACTGTTCTTTGAAAAGGTCCCTATCTTTCTGCAAACCCGAGGAGAAAAAATGACGTCTTAAGTTGTCAATATAATATCAGGAGTAATTAAAGGACCATATGCAAAGGGAATTTTGAATGGACTCGAAAGTGTGAAGAAATCATTAATTGATCCCGAATAAGTATTCGTCTTAATTAGTAACCCCAGACAATTTTGCGTCTTAAGTTGCATCGTTATACTTTGAGGGGTTATCCAAATGAAACTGACTTGAAACAAATGTTGTACTCAATTTTTTTATTAAAATGGATTTTGGGGTCTTATTTTGGGACCCCCAGGGACAAAACCCCAGGAGTGCGATACTTAAGATGCCCGATTCCTTCATTGGTAGGCCAATTGCAATAAAATTAAAAATTCAAACCTTTAGTACTCAACTTTATGATTAAGATCCACCGAGCTCTCAAACTAATCCTTCAGACATGGTTGCAGCAGCATAGTCTCTCTCTCTTTCTGCAGATCTTGATAGAATCAGAAGCTGTCCAACACTTGGAATATGTCGTTGAAACCTGACAAATCCCACAAACTCACCCTGTCTCTCCAAAACGAAGTCTGCAAAACCCTTCCATCTTCTTCATTAAAAAAATCATTTGAAGAGGTTCAGTCACTCAAACTTTTGGGCCTCACCACGTGCCATGATCTTTATTGGGCCGACCACATTTCCAAGATGGCCTCCAAAGCCGTCTGCCTTAATTGTGCAAGGTCTTTCCGTGGCCAGTTTTACAAGGCCTTCATTTGCAGATTGATGAAATACTGCTCTCCCCTTTGGGTTGGCATCTCTGCATTGCACCTTGTTCCTCTTGATGCCATGGAAAGCAAGGCCCTCAAAATTATTGGGATCTCCCAAGGTGAAGCTGAGAGTCCAACCACAATAGATTCGTACTGCCGGCAGGTTGGTGGCCGCTCTGTATTCCACCGCCTCATTTTTGGTCTTGTGCTCTCACTCGCACTGTGCTGTTGGTGTTCTCCCCTTTTCATTTGGTTTCCTTCCACGAACCTCGATCATGTATCAAACAACTGGTTTTTTATCCAATATCAAGGCTCATATAAGAGCGAACACACAGAACATATAACAAAGGGAGCAGAAGACAAGAAGGATGGGAGTGGGAAGGACAAAACAGTGGGGAACAGAGACATTAGGAGATCTGTGGAAGGGAGAGGGGTGGGGTGCATGAGGTAAACAAGATTGACACGACAGGGACTTTCAGGAAGGAAAACAGGGAATTTGAAGGAGATGGATTAATGGGGGAAGAAAAGATCACGGTTTTGGATGAGGGAAGATAAGAGATGGTGGTGAACAGCTGCTTTGAAGACCTGGGAGGAAGAGTGGGACTGAAGAGAGTGTGGGAAGAAAGAGGAATGACAGAGTGAAGGTGAGCAGCAGTGATTCCTGATTTTGGTAGTTTCAGAGCGGGGTGGGGGGGGGTGAGGCCAAAGAGGAGACAGGAGAAGACAGAAATACAACCAATCTGCCTGCGGTGAGAGAGTGAGCAACCCAAAGACTCAGCTTCATCGTGGGAGATACCAATAATCCTAATTGCCTTGGTTTTCACAGGGTGAAGCTGAGGAAGGTGAGAGGTGGGAGCACCAGCCCAGAGGGGAGAGCAGTACTACATCAGGCTGCAAATGAAAGCTTTGTACGTGGTCAAGAGCTCAGGTGTGCCAAGGAAGGATTTTGCATGACTGAGGATGGCCAGTCGGCAACTAGCTTTGGAGGCCAGCTTGGAAATGAGGCTTTCCCAGGAGATATCATGACAGATGAGACCCAAAAGCTTGAATGAAAGGACTTCTTCAAGAGGATTGTTGAGAAAGTAGATGGGGGGGGGGTCCATACGGTCCTTTCGGAGAGACATAGCGAGGGTGAGAGATTTGTCAGGATCGAAAGACATGTTCTTGTGATTTTATCCATATCTGCAGAGAATGAAGAGACTATTGCTTGCCAATCCGAGTGATGACAGAAGGTACGGCAGAGGGTGGGGTCATCAACAAAGAGATAAAGAGGATTTCCCAGAGAGTCGGAGAGATCGTTGATGGAAACCAGAGAAAGCACAGGGCCCAGAACGCTGCCTTGAGGAACTCCAGCCTGGACAGGAAGAGGGGATGAGAGAATTCCATTTAGGGCCACACGTTGACTTTGACAGGAGAGTAAGTCTGCGAGCCATGAGTGGAGATGGCCTTGGATACCATAGGAAGAGAGTTTGGTGAGCAAGGCAGGGTGACAGAATGTATCAAAAGCACACGATGTCTCGGGAGATGGCTCTGATCTCATGTCTGGCATTGAGGACCTCCATCCATTGTTGGGAAAGCAGGAGCAGCAAGTCCAGCGTTGAGTGACCTGGTCTGAATCCAAATTGGTGATTGGAAATCAAGTCATTGGAGAAGAGGAAGGATTTAATGTCTGAAGCGATGGTGGATTCCATAACCTTGCTGATGATTGGGAGAAGGCTGATTGGTCTGTAGTTGCAGGGATCTGTTTTTGCACCGTTTTTATGCAGGGCAGTGATGTTTGCAGATTTCCAAGCAGATGGCAGATGACCTTGAGCAAATGAGAGGGTGAATAGAACAGAGAGAGGGTGAGCAAGAGCAGAAGAGCAGGTTTTTAGGACACGTGGGCTGATGCCGTCTGGACCGGTTGCAGAATCTGAGTCGAGGTTTGACAGCAAGCTCTCCACCTTGTCAAGAGAAAAAGGACGCAGAGTCCAGGGACAGCTGGGTGTATCTGGGTAAGGTGGGTACAGAAAGCGATGGGTTTGGGACAATTTGATCAGTGGTTCAGAAGTTATTGTGGAAACAAAATGACTTTGAATGAAAAGACACAAGCCCTTTGACCGTTTGAACATAAATCTTTTTTTGAACCCAATATGTAATCAGTTCAACTTTCTATTAAAGGCTATGCTTGTGAACCACTGAAGAAGTTTCAACCCAATGTAGCACAAGTTATCGTGATGAAAAAAAACAATAACGGACAGATAGTCGGACGGACGGAGAATCCGAAAAATAGCATTTCCAGACTTCAACTGTCGAGGCTTAAAGACAGAAGTAAACTCAAACGCCCTCGTAGCACTACACTAACTAGAATGGCATTCGTAAGAGCGCATACCTCTGCCACGCTGAACAGTTTAGTTTTGTATCCCACTGAGAGGCCGGATCTGGATCCAGACCTCCAAAAACTAATCGGTTTGTTATTGTCACCTCCCCAACTCATCCACCAAGTTTCATCCGAACACGTCCATACCTTTTTGAGATATTGTTATATATCGTTTTTAGCCATATCACTCAATGGTGAAGAATCACTTTTAAAAAATAGTATCCGAATCCAGATCTTTCCTTCACCAAAATCTAATCATTTCATCCTTGTCACACACCCAACCTGTCCACCAAATTTCATCTGAATCGGTCCACAACATTTTGAGATACCCTGTTTACATGCAGAGACAGACAGACAGATGGGAAAACATTACATCTCCGATTTGTACTTACATCCACAGCAACAATGTGAAGATGTCAATTGTGACAAAGACAAGCATACCCACAAAGTATCCAATGAGCGTGCAGTGGAAATAAGACACGCGCTGCATGCGTGCTGGAATTCCACCAGGCCCAGGAAATGTTGGCATTCCATTTCCTGGATCGCCACCAGCACATCCACCACCATTGCTGTTGGCACTACTGGATTGTTTCTTGTAGTTGTCGTAACGCAATACAAAGCAAAGGAGCAGGCCTGGCATGACGATGTCCCCGATGCCCAACATGGAGAAGTGGCTGCCACTCGAGCTATGTTCAGAAATGTGAGAGTGGTTGGGTGGGTGTGGGGATGGGGGGAGGGGGAGGGGACAACAGTAGCACCACAAGGTGATTCAAATCATTATATATTGAAACTTAGCATTACTGTAGTTTCATGTGGAAACAAAAAGTGATCAATAAAATAAACTTTCTTCTCTATATTTTCCAGAAGTGATTTATACATTTCTGGCCACTCTCATTTTCCCAAGTTTATTGGCCTAAACATTGCAGCAAAATTTGCTGAACAGTGGGATTGTTTTGCTGCTACATCCGCCGCTAGTTGGGCAGTGACCATGCACTCATATTTTCACATTCGAACCTCAAACATCTAAACATGCAAGTTCGAATGATTAGGAATACCAACTGAAGACATAGCAAGAATCAGAAGGTAAAAATGGATTGCTCTGAGAGTTTCTGAAGCCATTGCACAGCAGGTTCAAGTGTTCGGCAAAAAGAAGTTATGAAGAGTGCACAAGTCACGTGAAAAATGCATTTTAAACCATGGATACCTGGGAAAAACGAGTTTTCCAGGCAAAGACAGACGAGGCCCTTCACGTGCAGCCTGCGGGAAGTGCAGCTTGCGGGACAGCACATCTATGGGGTTATCTGCAGGCTGCGTAGCAACTTTCACCATCACGTTGCTGTTGAAGATGTAAGCCGAGAAGAAGACCTGCCATAGAGCAATTGGAGCTTTAGCCGTACCCGTCCGAAGTAGCATAAACATTAGGAAACCAACATACTCCAAGCTGGGCCTTGGTCCATCAAAAATTATAATACACCGCCAAAAAAAAACAAAAACAGAAAAGCTGATTGTGAAGCACCAACGAATAAATAAAAAAAAAGGTTCAAGCAAAGCAGATACCACAAGAAGCATGGAAAATTGCACGTCTTACAAAAGTGTTGAGAAACAGCTGGTAAAGCAACACGATCCAGTCGATTAATTTAACTCGACCATAAGAGCGGTCGGGCTGCCAGGATCACGTGGAGGTATGCACACTCGCCTCCGAGCTGTCTCGCTTGGGTTTGAATATAGACTCAGCTACAAACTGTCACTTTGGTGTTTCGCAGGCAGGAGAATAAATTAATGCACCAATGGATGGACGTGAAGCTGGGTGCCCCGTCTGCTAATATAAGCGGGTGTTAAAGATCACATTGCCAGCACCCCAAACAAATAAAAAATTTCTGTACTAATCCCCCCCCCACCCCCACTCCGTGTCGGAATGGCGACCCATCCAGGATTGTAACCCCAGACAAAAACCTACTTCGACAGAACCGGCGCTCTGTACCGAGCGTGGTGCAAAATAACAACGACAATAATCACGCTTCGTGTAATCTGGCTTGGTTGCTTGCCTTGTATGTACCCATGAACGACGGGACAGAACGAGTTGAAATTTGGTGATTATACTTGGGGTGTACCCAGGAAGATTTTAGGCATTAAAATGTTCTAGTTGTAGGGGTGAGGGTATTACAAGTCAGCCGTGGAGATGTCTTGCAAATACGCACTGCAAACGTGGCACAGTGCAAGTGCTTCGCTGATTCCGCCAGAGGGAGGGAGGGGTGGTGCACACTCCGGCAGGGAGCATGTGGGTGTTCCGAGTAACAATAGCAGCACAGAATCCAGACTGAACAGCCTTTGAAGAATGCACCACCTCACCGAATGGGCAAGCTTGCTACATTGCATTAAAAACTGGAATCCATAGTCAACTGAAATTGTTCCATGCATCGAGAAAGAGAAAGTTAAGATTCTTCTACCTTAACATTAAAAAAACACACACACACACACACACACACACACACACACACACACACACACACACACACACACACACACACACACACACACACACACACACACACACACACACACACACACACACTGCAAATGGCAAAGATAAATGAAGAACATGAGAATGAAATTCAAATTTAGGACGACAACGAGTTCCGACAAGGTAAAGGTGTCCATTGATTGCTGCAATGTCACTGGTTAATGCAGGAATTGACACCTTTGCCAATGGTCACGGCTTTGTCCAAACTCCAAGGCGTCAAACTATTCAAAAACTAATTTTATAAAATTTGCCAAAAACAGAGTCCGTCAGTATAACATTTATAAATAAATAATTTAACCACAGACCCCCCCCCCCCTTCTGCCATTTTGTAAACGGGATCACAAGCTCACCCAAAAGACATCATATATAAGCAGGCCCGAAAGCAGGAGACAGGAAACCTTGAGACTCGGCAGTCGGACAAAGGCGATCATGGCCACGCAGAGACCCATTGCCAAAGCTGTGGAAGAGAATGGATGAAGAAGAGGGGTTTCAATTTTTTTTTTCTTCTCAGTTCTTGTGTTGCAAGCCCCCGCTTTCCCATCTAGCTCCATTGTGCAAGCAGGAATTTTTCTGCACCAAATAATGCTACTGGGAAGTTTTTTTTGTTGTTGTTATTTATCCTCGAAGGTTTGTGACACACAAGTTATTCTCTGGAATTCAGGATCAAAGGGACCAGCGAGTGGAAAACACAAGGTAGCAGGCAGCCATGTATGCACGTTATCTGCAAAGGTCAACCGACGGCTCGTTGAGTGAGCCGCAAAACAGCTTTAAAATTGTGCAAGGTGAGAACCAGGCAGATTCACATCGACTGGTTGAACGAGCAAGAGCAAGGGGAACGGTTGGAGTCGAGGAAAGGGGTGTACCATCCATGAGGAGCCAATGGCCGGTGAGGACCCAGATCAATACCAAGGCGATGGAGAGTGCAAAAGAAAGCAACTCTGCCATGGTGAACCGGCCACAGCATCCGAATGAGATTCTGCACAAAACGGAAAAATTGCGATAGTCATAACAAGCTCTGACAAATAATTGATTACATTCCAGAGTGTAAAATTGAAATATTCACGCGCAGACCTGTTATGTATTTTGCTGGCAAAACAGACAACCATCAAATAAACACGACGAAGTGCAGGTCAGGCAGCCTTGGGACAAAGAATTTGGACACGAGGCCATTTGGCCCCATCATGCTTGTGCCTTATCCACATCCAATAAATGCAATCAACACTTATTTACATAATTTCACCCAGGAACAGGGCAGGCACGTTGACATTTATTTTATTTATTTCAGCAATGCTGGGGGTTATCGGGCGAGGGATGAACAAACATGGACAGCACAAAAGGTACTATTATCCTCCACCAAAACGTTAAACCAACCCCACTTCCCTCCTTCCAATTCCATTGATCGGTGAAAGGGGATGGAGTGAGGTTTCATCAAACAATCACTTTCCTTGACCAAACTCAAAAACATTGCAAGAACACACTTAAAACACACCAACAGGTACCGAACGTGATGTGCTCGCAAGGTGCCACATAATGGACGCCCTGCAGCTGGAGATGCACGAGTGCTGATAAAGAATGACAACGGGGAAAGAAGGGACACGATCCCACCGAGAGGGGTACCTACTTGTATTGAGGCGTGCATGGCTTCATCACATACTGGCACATGGGCAGCAGGAGGAATGCAAAAGCAATAGTCGCCAACACTGCACGTTGGGGAAGAGTGCCCACGGGAAGGTACGAAACAGGATGTGAAGGAAGGAAGAAGGAAGAAAGAGGGTGTGGGGAGGGGGAAGGGACACAAGTTATTTGTGAAAAGAACCATTTTGCTCAAAATTGGACTTGCCAGGCAACCACATGGAGACTTCAACTGTGTACTTCAACAGCTGCAAGTTGAGTCAGCATGTGCGGTCCACTGAAATGTTAATGCCCATGAATGACAGCTGCGCATGCTGCGATGCAATGTGCGGCTGGACTCTGCAGTCTAGACTATTCATTGCCTAACTACAAGGGCACTCGGTAGAGCGCATACCTCCGCCACGTAATGCCCGATCCACGAGAACATATTGGGCCCAATACATTTTTGAAACATCATGCTATATATATACAGAACTGTATCATTTTTGGCCCGATCTCTCAATGGTGAAGAATCACTCTAGAAATTAAATAATTCTCATATCCAGATCCGCATATATGGATCGTCACCAAAATCGAATCAATTAGTCCTTGTCACACACCCAACCCTGTCCACAACTTTTTGAGATATCCTGTGCACAAACAAACAAACAAACAAAAGACAGAAAGGGGTGAAAACATAACCTCCTTCACCTTTGGTGGCGGAGGTAATAATGTTGTCAAAAGTAGTACGATGGACTTTGAGACCACTGTTAATGAAAAGAGCAGTAATTCCACATAAACCTCCCAAATAATTTGCTTGCATCGGCAAAAAAAAAAACTCAAATCAAAACTATCTTCCAATTATTGCGCAAAATATTTCCCCGGAACTGTGCTGAAAATCGCCACAATCCTCAGACAAATACAAAAAGGCGAACAGTTTCATCAGTCGACTGATCTCAACGAGTAAAAGGTGCAATTACGGTGCCGGTGGATTAACAATGAGGAAAACAGATTTGGTTCGATGAGGTCGTGGCATTTGGGAAACAAAGATGGTGTCAGTGGACCTGATATTTTTTGCTATTGTATCGTCAGCAACAAAAAAAAAAATTACAAAAAATAAAAATAAAAAATGGAGTCAGCTGACGAATGACCATTAAATAAGTGGTTTAACCTGCATGCCACTGCCCGCTTTGGTCAACATGTGGTCCAAATCCACACTTTGTGGTTAAAGCTAACTTGGGATGGCCACTAAAATGCTACACAGCAAGGTGGTCCAATTTTGTGTCTGGTGCGTTTGAAACCCTTCCGCCCTGATGACAAATTACAATGCTCATTCCTTTCCACAATGGGAAGGCACATGCTTACACAAACCATGGCAACGGATAGTCAACCTGACTTGTATTAAAAGACACTCGACGGGTTTTGAAGTGCCCGAGGGAGAGGAGAAGAATATAGTGCGTTTAAAGGTGCATTAAACCACCTGATTTTCTGATAATCATCTTAATTGCCTGAAACATTTCTTCAGCATTTAGAAGGTAATCATTTGCAGCAAACAACTGATTCACTGCCCACCCATCCCCAAATCCTCCCCCAAATGTCAATGATCAAACGAAGAAATACTGCACTTCAACCACTAATACACAACCTAACATCCAAAAGTAAACAAAAACCCAAACATTAAAACAAAAAGAGTTTATATCAAAGCTTCACATGATACGAGTAAACAAACTGCACACAGTCATGCCCGTAATCCTGTACGCGAGCGGCTCCCCAGGCTCATCTGCTATTATCTCGATTGCAGAAACAGTGGGCACTGTCATGCGAGCAACCTGTACAGATACCTGCAGTGCAAATGGTGAAAACAACTTGAACTGAATCGAAGAAGAAGAACATGATGAGCAGAGACACGGACGCACCAACAGGCAAGAAGAGAGCCTGGGTAGAATCGATCGTTTGGATACCTGGAAGGAATCCATCACATGCGGGTTATCAATGGTTGTACCACATTCCCCACGAGAATCCTCGAGTTACGAGATAGGTAATACGGCCTGCGTTACCGTTATCCACGATTGCGGAACATGGTGACCTCTTAAAAAAAATAAATGAACAAACGTTTCATGGTGCTTACTGTTGCTTGCGCTTGCGCTCGAGATGGTCGAGGCACCGGCACCGTTTCCACTACATTCCCTTTCTTTCTCCTGGCAATCCTCATCCATATTCAAGGAGCTGATGGCAATAAAAATGAGAGACTTGCACACAAACCATAATAACCATCGATGGCTACACTCTGTAGCCGCACGACATTTCCTCACTCATCCGAGCAACCCCATGGGTAACCGGTGCCTGGCACTGCCAACGGATCATCTACTTTCCAAAGCATGGCCCCCAGCCCAACAATTCCACTGCTTGTAAGACAAGATAAGATACACTGATGTCTCCTAATGTGTTTGTCATGCATGCGGTTCATGTGTAAGCTCCACAATGAGCCTGAGATCAAAGCAAATGTTTGTATTCAAGATAAGGTTTTGTGGAGAGAATGATAAGGTGCTCAGAAACAACTTATAAATTCCCCAAATTGTTTCGTTCGTAAATAAGCCTGGGCATGTCCACGTCTTTGTAACTGTCAGACCACCCATCGATGTGGCAGTCTTCATTTTACCCAACTTGGTTTTACTTCCTCCCTAGTATGATGCCAAGAGAAATGATATGATAGGGTTCACAGTTGTAGTGTGTGTGTGTGTGTGTGTGTGTGTGTGTGTGTGTGTGTGTGTGTGTGTGTGTGTGTGTTTTTTGTGAGGTTTGAAGAAGGAGATGGGAGATTCAGGAAGCTGGGTAAAAGGAAATGGGTCCACATGACATTCATTGATAATTGCAGCATTTTTCCTGTCTGCAGTTAACAAACACTTAACAGAGGCCAAAACAACAGTTGTTGTGATGGCCTACATCACATAAATGGATGTAAAGCTACGTGATGGCCCACAGAGGCAGAATGAAATGAGAAGTTTCGCAATGTACAGCACATGCAGTGAATGTTCAACAAGGAGCATGGATATCGAGTGCCCTGTCAAGTTTGGTACACCGAGAACATCCTGTTTATATTGTTGTGGATTTTCACCCGTCCGGCGTGCGGGCGACCGCCTTTAGCTCAAATGCGGCCGCACGCACCCACCGAACGAGAAATCTAGTCGCAGCTTTCGGATCAACGCCGAAATCCAGCTACGGGTGTTTTTAACACACCATAAACCAGCCAACTCTTTTGTCCATGCGCTACAGGGTCGATCACCGAATTGTCGATGTACCTAATTATTAGCGCGGACAAAAATGCCAGAAGTTTATACCTCGACGGAGCCTGCACGAAAACGAGCTGCTTTAAGCAGCTCGTTCCTTTTGCGATTGCCGAGCGGTTTTATATCGCCAAGCCCCGTCGGACCACATGTACCTTTTATCGGCTCTTAATCAGCCAGCTATTTATTCCGAATGCAATTATGGCAGTCAATGGAGGAAGGGACGCAACGAGCAGGTGACATTCACAAATGGGGACATTTATTTCCACACAGGCATGCAAGCAATGCAATGAATTGGGGGGGGGGGGGAATGGGAAAAAAAGACACGAGCAAAAACCTACAGCCGATGTCTATTTATTATGTACATGCACTTAATCAGTTCGACTTGGTAGACAAGGCACCACAGACTTTCATGCAAACCCCAAGAAAGAAAGGAAGAACCAGGCTCGTAAGCCTTTATAATTGCTCGGAGCCGGGATGACCGAAGGAACTCCGAGAGACCGAACGGGCTACCTGCCATCCTCTTGGTGACTCGCTGGGCGACCCTCGATGTCTCTGTCCCCACTCCAACCTCCGAACTCTCCAAGCTCTATTCCCGACTCCACCACACCAGCGCAGTGCGAACTTGAACGCTCTCTGCCAGCGCTCTTCTCCAAGTCGTTTGTTCCTTGTCGACGACCCGGCGCCTCCTCAACCGCTCAACTGGACTCCAGGCTCCAAACTCAACTCACCAACTCGATTCCCTCCACCGACCAACAACGATCTCGGCGTTGAAACGCGCCTTTTATAGCCCGGAGGGGAAGGGTCGCTCTGGGCTTACCACCCAAAATCAGCGCCCTCCTTCCTTTCACCTTTGAACCTTCACCCCCTGCTGGCTCCGCCCCTTTCGCCGTTCTGATCTGATTCTGCCATGAAACACGGCCGTGGTTGAGATCACTTTCACAACGCGGCCGTGTTTGAGATCACTTTGCCGCTGTCGAGGATGCCATCGTGTTTGTTTGTGGAGATGTTGTTTGTTGGGATGTTGTTGTTGGTGAAAATATGGCGGTGTTGTGGAGATGCTGGTGAGGAGAAGTTCGTTTGTTGGTGGAGATTGGTGTTGTTAAAATAAAGATAGAAAAGAATAACACGACCTCAAGATTCACAGCCCGGCACACGAGCCATGTCCGTTATACATCGGTGGGGAATTCTAACCTGGAACACTCACATACCGAAATAACTGGCCTCTGGGGAACCTGAATGGTGTTCTGTGAATTTCCACAATCATAACAATATTTACAGGAGTAACCTGCGAAAAATGAACTTTCACCCTTTAAAAATCTTGCGAATAAATTATTGAAATATCAGCTGCTTTTTCATATCCCTTTCTCACCTGTGTTGCAAACAGAGCAAAAGGCGGTGTATAATCAGACATACTGTTTGATAGGGTGATACATCACCGTTGTATGAATAAAATGGAAATGTTGGAAAAAAAAAGGCAAGAAAAAAGTATTGAATATAGCAAGCGTTTTTCTGATGCTAATAGATACGAGACGACCCATGAACACGTTGGGTTCCCATTGTGACAGCGGTTGATGAAAAAAAAATCTTTTTTTTTGTTGCCCGATTTGAACGAAACTTGATACTGCACACCGCAGGTGAATGGTGAGTAAGGTGGCCCTAAATATTTTGCGCTATTGTGTACCGTTTTGGCTGTATTTCGGGAACATACATACATATATATATATATATATATATATATATATATATATATATATATATATATATATATATATATATATATATATATATATATATATATATATATATAGACGTCCACGGGACTTGAACAGTCCCGCCAACGTAAAATGAGCCGAAACGATGGAGGCGGTTTATTTGTTTATAACCCAAACATGGCGGTTCTAATCGCTCTACCGCAAACGGGACGAGGAAGGTGGCACGAGTCACTTTTCACTGAGTTGATGATGTTTATTTGTTTTTATTATTACCAGAAATAACAAGACTCGGCAAGAAGAGGGATCCGGGGCGATTCGACGGGATGGTGTGGGATCGGGCGTGGGGAAAAACACAGACAATTCCAATGAATATACAGTTCTCAATCCCTCTAAGGCACCAAGCACACACACACACACACACACACACACACACACACACACACACACACACACACACACACACACACACACACACACACACACACACACACACACACACACACACACACACACACACAAACGTAGCTATTTCTGGTGGTCAGGCTGGACCGTGGTGTGGACGCAACTGTCCCTGGATCGGCGTCGGACGAGCTGGCCTTGCTCTCGTCAGGGGGGCAGGAGAAACCGTGGTGCTGTCGACCTCCTGGTCTTGGCCCAAGTCCGCTCACAGCCGCCAGGGAACCAATTCTGGCGCCAAGTTGCGAGCAGGAGAGGAAGGCAGGTCCGCCCGCCGTTCGACCCCGTACTCCGAGTCAGCAGAACCCCAGAGCCAACCAAGGTGAGGCACGAGGCTCAGCAAGGCTCCAAGACACGATCAAGAACACGATCGAACCAGCACAACAACAAGGATGCTCCCCGCGCAACAGCCTCCCCACCAAAAAAAACCACGATCTTTTGGTTGTAATCTTCTTCCTCTTCCTTTTTGACCCCGAACAGAACCTTTTTATCCTTGGTCCTCGTCACCTCCAATCGAGCCGTTTATTGACCCACCGCCGTCGCCTTCCGCCAATCGTGATCACGGGGCGGAGCCATCCGCTGCACTGTCCTGTGACGTCACGGCCAGTCTCCAGAGAATACCAAAAAGGGGTTTACGCAGACACACTTACCCTATCCCGTGTCCCTATCTAATTACGTGACAATTATCATTTCCCCCCTTGAAGAAATGAAATTTACTAGACAACTTATCACCACTGAATTGCTACTTATTACATCGAGATCCTGGTAAACTCGAACAGCATGGCATACCTAATTAAACATCCTAATTACCCTTTGAATGCATACCCCCCCCTCAAACGTAACAATATATATATATATATATATATATGTATTTATATATTATATACATACATACATACAAGATGAGAGTTTTAGTAATATATAGATGAGAAATGGGATTGAATGAGACACCATTATTGTAACTAAAGAAGAAGATGGAGGAGGAAGAGTTTTTGTTTTCATATAAATTGAAACCAGCCCATCTATCCTCACCTTACTCAACTGGATGGTGTTCATCGACTACTTACCCTGCACAGTCTTGAGAACTTGGTGCAAGCCAACTCTTCTGTTTTTTTTTATTCTTTGATCCATTATGGTGCAAGACCAGTGACTGATGACGTTACTTTTATCAAACTATATTTCCCATGGGTAACCGATCAATCAGTTAAAGTTTTGAATTGATCGGTTAGCGGTTTCAACAATTGCAAAGAAATTATTTTTCACACTGACCGGATCAAGCATTGCACATGTCGAATTATGACGTCAAAATTAAGGCACCGATGACATGAGCATAAACAAATCTAATTCCCCATGGGGAGTTCTTGACAATGAGCCATGTTTCAATTTCTTCAATGGTGCAGTTTCAGAGATGTAGAGGTGCAAAGTTTTGGGTTTTTCCAAGGTGGCACCACGTGGAGTTTGCGGCCTTGCTCGACTGCACCGTTTGCGGCTTCACTCAACTCTATCGTAATGTTTGCGGCGTTACTCAACTCTATCGTAATGTTTGCAGATTAGGCTTGATTAGTTACTGTATATCCCATTGAGGACAACTGTTGCCGGTTGCACACAGGCAGGGACAGCCGGACGCAGGGATGGATGGAGAGATGGAGGGATAGACGCAGGCTTGCCGAGACGGAGCTCCTTTTATATTACAGATTAAACATCATGATGGAACCGTAAAGAAACAGGTGACATTCACTTGGGTGTCAACATGAAAAGGTTGGAAGACAAGAGAGCCTTGGGCTTCGCAAAATGAAATTCCATCCCAGGCTTATCGTGGAAGCAAAGCTGGTACAACAATGGCTAATCCACAACTTCAGCTTTTTGAGAGGCTGATTACAAAGGACCCGGAATCACTTAGCAGTCTATGAAATAAATAAATAAATAATCCATCTGATAAATTGCGAGAGTTACGAGCTTCAAGCACAATGGAAAACTAGTCTCACTCATGACAGATGGTATCGTTCTGCGTCGGCGGACAGGATCAACACAACGTCAATCGAAGTTTGCTACCCTCTGCAGGATGCAAAGGAGAAGCTGACGTTTTGGGCATTAACCCTTCATCGAAGCAAAAGAGGGAGACAGGATAGGGATGAAGTATCAACCTTTGCTCTTGTTGAGTCTCCCGTTTTTGCTCCGACGGAGAGTTAGCGGCCGGAAATGTCAGATTCTTGCTTTCCACAGGTTGGTTCGCATTCACTCTTCCATCAATGTTCTGTTGATTCAATCCATAGTTACTGGTTTCAGACTCAGCATTACATGAACATACGTGTACATCATAAAAATGAAGTTATGTTTTCACCCCCATCTGTCTGTCTCTGAGCAGGACATCTCAAAATGTTGTGAACGGATTTAGAAAAAAAAAAAAAATAAATAATAAAAAAAAACTTAGTGGACAGGTTGTGTGTGTGACAATGATGTATCAATTAAGTTTTGGTGAAAATCGGATTTTGAGAATTTTTTAAGTGTCAGGGTTAAAAAACGATATGTAGCGTGGCATCGAAAAAAATTATAGACGGAGTCAGACGAAACTTGGTGGACCGGTTTGGTGTGAGACAAAGAAGAATTGATACGATTTTGGTGAAGATCCAAATCTGGATGCGAGAATTTTTTTTATTTTAATTTTTAAGCGATTCTTTACCATTGAGAAATGGGGCCAAAAACAATATATAGCACAATAACTCAAAACGAGGTGGATGAGTTGGTTAAGTGATAAGAACAAGCAGATTCCATTTTGGTTTCGGTCCGGATCCAGATCCAGATCCGACCTATCAATGGGACACAAAATGTAAACTGTTCAGCCTGGTGGAGGTATGTGCTCTACTGAGTGCCGTTCTAGTTTCCACTGTGACCAAAGCCTGAAATCTACAATTGCAGTATATTTGAGATAGGCTGTGTGCTTTGACAAATGTTCTGAAAATTTCTGAAGGAAAAAAAAAAAAAAAAAAAAAGTAGTAGTAGTTTTCATTGCCTGCCAACAAGGAGCCATGAACTAAAGAGATTTAGGCACTTTAAACCAACTGGTGGAGAATGGAAAGGGAGAAACGAGTAAGGAAGGTTTTTAAACTTTGTCTAAATAGTGAAGTTTGTGAAATTAACCAACCAAGTTACTTTCACATAAAAATAAAAAAGAAATTATCATTTAAAAACAAAGTAATATCACAAGTACAACCATGAAGGTATCGTTTTGAAAGGTTCTGAGGATATGCTCTTCATTTTGGAACAAACTTGCCATCACTACATGTTGGACCTTTTAAACTCGAGAGTACATGTTCAACCGAATTCAACCCATGAGAGCATACAGGCCAATTAATGGAATCGTTCAACAGAAGCAACAGCCACAGAAGAACAATTAAAGCTAATTGTTAGCGTAAAAGGTTGTGGTTGCGGCAGATAGGCTTGACATAGCATCGAGGCGTTCACAGTAAGCGGTGAATGTTTGCAACCCAGAATAGAGTCCGGACAGGTCACCGCCGTCACAGAGTGCAGGAATTTCCACCCCGTTTAACCAAGGGATCTGAACCCACACCAGTGAGGGCAATGCGACAAGGTTTTAACGACTCCACCAGCATCAAGAAAAATAATTATTTAAAAGCCGCAACGTCCCACCGACAGGTGTGCCAACATGTCAGCACTCGTTTTCAATTCACCTGGATAATGTTCACAATACACACAATGCCAGATAACCTCAGGGAGTTCATTCGGGTTGGCCTGTTCGTGCTGCCGTATGAATCCCGAGCCCATGATATAAAGAACCAAGGTTCAAATCCCATATACCATATACACTACTCATCAATAAAAAAAAAAATATTTAAGCTACATATGTTCAACTGATGTATAACAAACAGCAAGGTGGTCAGAGTTCAGAAATGAATTTGTTATGTTTATGCAAAACATGGCAATTGAGGAAAATGTCGATCTGGAAATTGGATGTGCAAAACGTCATGTCAACCAAACTGATCTATCCTGGAAATTTGAATGCAAATCACACCTCTCAGAGCATGCTTGACCACCCAGGTGGTCCAAGTCTAGGAATATTGACCGCCCACGTGGTCCAAGTCTAGTAATAGCGAGCACAAAACGAGTTGTTCGAGAGTGGTTGACTCAGTCAGACTGCCGTTGCTTCTCAGGACAATGTTCCATGCAGTGAGTGACAGTTCTAGGGTAACGACAAGGTACCGTCAAGACTCAACACTTCACAGAGACCTCGCTCAGTTCACCCAAGGGTTACACAAGCACTCAAGAAGATCATTATGTCGTCGCCTTGCCAGAAGGAACCGTTTTTACAACACCACTATCTTTGCAGAATGACCTGCAAAAAAATAATTCATGAACCATCAAATTTTAACCGAGATAGTTCGGAACAAGCTTCATACCAGCGATATGAGGTCGAGACTCCAGAAGACAACTGCTCCGCACCCTTCTAACGGCGCCATTGACAGCAGCAAATGCAATGGGCAACATCATCATAAATGATGTGTGAACTAGTAACAACATTGTATTCACCAAGTGGAGATTCCGCCGACACAGAAACAGCAGACATGCTCGAGTCTGGGGGTGAGGTGGGGAGCAATCTGACAATTGTATCAATTAGGCAGGCCAATCGATTTGGCGGGGGCAGCCTGATGATCGAGGAATGCATTAAAGTTATCCACCTGATCTTGTTATCAATGGGAGGAGTGCTATGACTTGTATCAAGATGCAGCGATGTGATCATTACACCTGTACTCCTCCCTATGGCCAAACATGCAGAGGTCCCACTTTGTCTTAATGAATATCAACGTCCATGTGCACGTCATTTCAGGCCAACACCACTCGCATGGACTGACCTAAACTACATTCAGACTTGAATCCTTTTAAACGTGTTTGGGACATTCGAGGGAGACATTTGTGGTCGCTAATTCCACACAAATAAGATGGGGCCTAGAACACTGCCTTGGGGTACTCCAGCCTTGACAGGGAGAGGAGATGAAAGGGTTCCATTGAGAGCCACACGTTATCTATGGGAGTGGAGGAAGTCAGTAATCCAAGAGTGATGTTGGCCTTGGATTCCACAGGCATAAAGTTTGGAGAGCAAAGTGGGATGCCAGACTGCATCAAAAGCTCGAGATGTATCCACAGAGATGGCCTGGATCTCACGTCTGACATCGAGTACCTCCACCATTGTTGGGAGAGTCGAGCAGCACGTCCAAGGTAGAGTGACCAGGTCTGAATCTGAATTGATGATCTGAGATGAGGCTGTTGAAGAAAAGGAATGATTTTATGTCAACTGCGATGATGCCTGGTGTTGGCTTAATGGTTGGGGTGGTGGGCTTGGGATCCGAAGATCCTGAGTTCAAATCCCACTCGGCTGTTTATTTAATACCAGGTGGGGCTGACTCTGCCCGTCATCCTTCCGAGGTTGGCAAAATGAGTGCCAGCATGTTGGTATACTGTGTTGGAGTGGCGACCCGTCCAGGATTATGTCCAATAGCCAGGGAGACTGCTGAGGCAGCATCAACGCTCTGCATAGAGTATGGTCCCAATGGATGGATGGATGCGATGATGGATTCCATTATCTTGCTGATGATTGAAAGTACAGTAAGCTCATAGGGCCGTAGTTAAGGGGATCCATTTTGCACCTTAATGTAATGCTGTGATGTTGGCTGATTTCTAATTTCCCAGGTGAATCGAGAAAACCAATCCTGAACTGCAAGATAAATAAAATAACAAATAAATAAATAATTTTTTAAAAAACAACCCCCCCACCCCCCTGCGAATACGTGAATGTCGAAGCAGGTCACACTTTCGGACCCACGAATGCATAGGGTCCACAAATAGCGAATCCACGAACAGCAGGGTCCGACAGTACATGAGAAGTCGTTAATGAACAATGAACAAAAACTGAAAAAAAAGACAATTCTGAAACTGATGTCCTTCGGTTAAGAAAGCAGGCTCTCGGAACAGAGAAGATAAGAGAACATTGTGTCCGGCTGTGGAGGAACTTGGTCGATGACAAGATGTGTATGAACTTCCAATGTAGTTAAAGGTGTCCACACATTCTTAAATCAGTTTCTGCCAATGTAAACTGTCGATATCATCATTTGGAGACGATTTGATTTGAAAATCGATTTGAAAAAAAGGTCTCACGTTTTGTTGCTTAAAAATTTTGTGAGTCAATTATAAATGAACAGGAAACAAACTTAAGCATATGTGGGGAAAAAAAAATTACAGACCCAGACCAGGAATCGAACCCAGGTCCTCTGGTGAACCTAGTAGAGCACTGGTACGGCTCACCAGAGGACCTTGGTTCGATTCCCGGTCTGGGTGTGTAGTTCTTGTTTGTCCATTGTCTATGAACGTCCTTACAATCTCTTTGGCCTGTATGTGATACAAATACAAGCACTACCATGACCTGTCGATCACTGCAAAGAAAATAAATAAATGAGGAATTGCAGTTGCACAATCGGCTTACCGAAAGCTTCCATAGACGATGAGGAGGATGGAGATGAGGAATGTAGAAACCTGGCTCGAGTCCACCAACGAGTACACCCTGTAAATGGCAAGATAGATATGATTAATTGAAGGAATAGTTTACCTCCATGTTTCCAACTGGCATTCAACTCATTAAAGCACAGGTGGTTTTGAGAGCCCGAGTTATCAATCAAGCAAGATGAGTTGACATCAAAACAAAAGCAATGAACGGAGTTTTCAAAACCGCCTTTCCAGTCAAGCAAGCATCATGCCAGTGTTTATTTTTTTTAATATGCAATGTCAATGCTAATGTAAGAGCTAACACAAAGAAAGTATAACAATGGGAGCAGGAGACAATAGGGATGGGAGAGGGAAAGCAGAAAACGGTGACGAATCGACACGTGAGGAGATCTGTGGAAGAGAGAGGGATGGGGTGGGGAACACGGGGTAAACAAGATGGACACTACAGGGACTTTCAGGAAGGAAAGCAGGAAATATGAAGGAGGTGGGTTTGGGGTGGATTAATGGGGGTAGAAAAGATCATGGTTTTAGATGGGGTAAAGATAAGAGATGGTGGTGAACAGCTGTTTTGAAGACCTGGAGGGAAGTGTGTGTGTGAGTTTGTTCTTGAGGCCTGAAAAAAAAAAAGAGGAATGAAAGAGCGATGGTGAGCAGCGATTCTTGATTTTGGTAGTTTTACCAGAAGGGGGTTGCTGGCGGATCTTGAGCGCCTTGCGGAAATATGGGTGGGACAGAGAGCAGACAGAGCAGGGGGGGGGGCAGATAGCAGACAGAGCAAAGGGGGGAGTGAGGCCAAAGAGGAGACGGTAGAAGACAGAAAGACCACCAACCTGCCTGCGGAAAGAGAGTGAGAGACCCAAAGACAGCCTCATCGCGAGAGACACCAATGATCCTAAATGCCTTGGTTTGCACACCGTGAAGCCGAGAAAGGTGAGAGGCAGGAGCACCAGCCCTGAAGGGAGAGCAGCACTCCATCAGGCTGTGGATGAAAGCTTTGTATGTGGTCAGGAGCACAGGTGGGCCGAGGAAGGACTTTTAATGATGGAGGATGCCCAATTGGCGACTGGCTTTGGAGATGTGGCTTTCCAAGGAAAGATCATGGCAGATAGTGAGGCCCAAAAGTTTGAATGAAAGGACACACTTCTTCAAGAGGATTGTTGAGAAAGTAGATTGGGGATGGGGGGGGGTCCAGATGGTCCTTTCAGAGAGACATAGTGAGAGTGTGAGATTTGTCAGGATTGAAAGACATGTTCCATGTGTTGGACCAGTTTGTGATTATATCCAGATCTGCAGAGAGTGAAGAAGCTGCAGCTTGCCGGTCTGAGGGATGACAGATGGTACGGCAGAGGGTGGACTCATCAGCAAACAAATAAAGAGGATTTTCCAGAGTCGGAGAGATCATTGATGAAAACCAATAAAGAACAGGGCCCAGAACGCTGCCTCGAGGAACTCCAGCCTGCACAGGAAGAGGGGATAACAGAATTTCATGAAGGGCCACACGTTGACTGCAACAGGAGAGGAAGTCTGCGAGCCATGAGTGGATATGGCCTTGAAAGAGAGTTTGAAAGAGAGTAAGCAGGGCAGGGTGCCAGAATGTATCGAAAGCACGCAATATGTTTAGGGATATGGCTCTGATCTCATATCTGGCATCGAGGACCTCCATCCATTGCTGGGGAAGCAGGAGCAGCAATTCCAGGGTAGAGTGACCTGTTCTGAAACCAAATTGATGATCAGAAATCAAGCCATTGGAGAAGAGGAAGGATTTAATGTCTGAAGCGATGATGGATTCCATAACCTTGCTGATTGGGAGAAGGCTGATTGGTCTATAGTTGCAGGGATCTGTTTTTGCACCTTTTTTATGCATAGCGGTAATGTTTGCTGATTTCCAAGCAGAAGGCAGATGACCTTGAGCAAATGAGAGAGTGAAGAGAACAGAGAGAGGGTGAGCAAGAGCAGCAAAGCAGGTTTTTATTAGGACACTTGGGCTGATGCCGTCTGGAGCGGTTGCAGAATCGGTCGAGGTTTGACAGTCAGCTCTCCATCTTGTCGGGAGAAAAGGACACAGAGTCCAGGAACAGCTGGGTGTGACTGGGTAAAACGGGTAGACAAGGTTTCGAAACAAACAGAGAATTTAGGCATTCAGCCTTTTCACATGCGGTATCAGCAGTGCGGCCATTTGAGGTTGGGGAGGGGATGGAGGGGGGACATCCACCAGAAACAGACTTAACCAGATAAGATGCCACCAGGATTTGGAGGCGGGAGACATGTTTGAGAGTTCAGACTTAATATTGGAAAGATGTTTCCTGGCTCTCCTGAGGACAGACACATACTTGTTGTCAGCTTTGTGGAAGGAAAGGAGATTGCCTTCAGCAGGATTTGCTTTCCATGAGACGAAGGAAAGTCATTTTCGGACAACTGCCTCACCACAAGCTTCAGTGTACCGTGGGTGGGAGGAAGGGTAGGACAACTGAAGACGAGATGGGATAAATCTGTGAGTACACCTTTCGGCGTTTATACACCTTTCAGGGTTCAAAATTCTCTGACCTTCCATGACCCTTGTACATTATTTTTCACACCACTTAAGTAACAAAACAACAAGAAAACCAACCAAGAAAGTCACAGTGCACATTAAAGAATGGATGAAATCAAAATGACTTATTGGTGTATGCCGACCGCCACGAGAAGCAAGACGAAGCTGATGTTTCGGACGTTCACCCATCGTCAAATGAAAGTGGTTAACGCCAGAAACAGCTTCACACCTTGCTTCCAATGGCAGTTAGCATGCACCGATCAATGTTCCGTTTGTTTCATCCGTTGTTCTATGTGACCATCGAAGATGGATGCTGACCTTCCCGAGCAAAACTCGTTCTTCATTCAACAGTGCACGGAGCTGTCCTGTTGTCGTATCGAGCTACCCATGTCTATATTGCTCATCACTGAGCCACGCTTTTCTAAATGTACACTTTCCTGGCATAACCAATGAGGCTCCATGATTAAAAAATATATGCATATTTAAAAAAATTAATAAATAAAAATAAAAGGCAAACAATGGCGACTTGTTGACCTTCCATTCACTGACAACACACAGTATTTAGCCAATAGACTATGATTATTACATGTCAATAATCTTGTATGTCACACTAATCTCCATTGAGCATTTTGACAAGCACACCACTCTCCTCTGATTCCCCTACACTTCAATTGGAGCAGGAAAGGTTATGAACACGAATATCATTGAGAAGGGCAGAGCAAGAACCACGAAACAAAATGTAACCAATGGGTTGCATCAGGTTTTGGTAATGGAGAAAGTTGAAGTTGAAGTTGAAGAATTTAGGACACAAGAAGTACCCGCTGGTCCGACAACTGCACGTCCAAGATCAACTTCTGCCACTGATTACAAGCAATTTTTTTGCTAGACATTACATAATATGCCTGGTGTTGGCTTAATGGTTAGGGTGGTGAGCTGGGATCCGAGGATCCTGAGCTCAAATCACACTCGGCTGTTGAATTAATACCAGGTGGGGTTGACTCTGCGTGTCATCCTTCCGAGGTCGGCAAAATGAGTGCCAGCTTGCTGGTATCCTGTGTCGGAGTGGCGACCCGTCCAGGATTGTACCCAACAGTCAAGGAGACTGCTCAGGCAGCACCAATGCGCTGCACAGAGCATGGTCCCAACGGATGGATGGATGGATTATATTATGGAGGAGACAGCCTTAAATGGGACTTTTTGGGGTTTTTTTTTTCTGACTTTCCACGACCATCAATGACATTCCCCAATCTATTGTGTTTAGAATGTAGATTTCACCCCCAACCCCCTCCACAATTTTTGCAGAAATCACATGACCCGTATGAACCCTGATCATGGCAGATACAAACAGAGCAGATAAGCATGCAATTACATCAAGCAAACAAAATTCAACAATAGGATGATAGGGTTACAGTTTATCAGCTTGTTTCTCATTTCAAAAAGATACTCTTCTCAATACAAAAACAGATGTGCATTGTAAGAATTTGATCAAAAGCAAACAAACAACCACACCGATAAAAAAACCCATACGCCCACAGTCGTGTGCACCAACCATCTGAGGCAGGTTGGTAATGACCAGCATTCATCCCAATCGAGTATTCCAAAAATATTAAAGCAAAGTGTCTCAAGCTTTATATTTACGCTTGTCACGAGGATTGAACATTTGAGTTTGATTGATCGGTCCCCCCCCCCCCCCTGATGGCAATATGATGGAGAGAATAACGAGGATACATCCGACTGTGCTTCTGCCCATGGTGGGTTTATTTTGTTGTAAGGCAAACTTTAAGGTAAACCCTTACAACGACAGCAAGGAAAGGGTTTTACATAATGTTGAAAGGGAGGGCTTTGTTGTCACCACCAAACCCAACCAAACAAGAGGAGAAACAGGCCTGCCACCAAAAGCACCGAGCAGAATGGAATATTTTGGTTTTTGCATTTCATTAAGTCAAACAGAACAGAACTGTTTAGTGAAGCTTACTCAGTTATTTTGGAAGTTTGAGGGTACACCTGCCAGCTGACAAAAAATGATTTACAAAAGGAAATATTGACATAAATGTTAACATATGAAGGTCTCAAATGCCTTGCGCTACTGGAAGCACTCAATCAGGCAAGAGAGAGAGAAACTTGGACTTCTTCGGTCCTCACACTCCAGGGTCAACAACATCTCGGTCAGTCGCATCATCGAGGTCCCTCGCCATATCGCATTGCTCGAGAATGAAGCTACAATTTGTCCCCCTCTCCCTTTTGTTTTCTAAAGCTCATAGAGCTTATAGATACAGAGGTGACACAAATGCTGAAGCCGAAGCTATGTCAATGTTTGCATTCGATAACGTCAATGCATCGAACCGGCGTTTGCCAGGTCTTTCGTTTCAACTTAAGGTTCCAGTTTGTCAATACGGGGACTGTTGGGCTGCCAGAGAAAGGTTTTGCTGTTGTTGAGCTGATCTTCGCTATTGGTCGACTTGTTCAAGCTCATCGAGTCATATCTGTACAAATGAAGCTCTATTTGCAGTGAATACATTTCAAAGCGAAGGTACGCTGAAAGACACGACCACAAAGTAGACCACGCGTCGTCCAAACAAAGGGAAATTAGAATACGCGTGTCGTAGTGATGAGCCTCGGTAGGTGTGGTATGCGTACCAAATATATTACGAGCACTCCACACGAGCTGCACATTTCTTTGTACACATGATCGAGGCTTGTGGAAGAGCAGGAGCACAATGGAAGGGAACACAATGGAAATGGGGAAGACAACAGCAGCGTCGAAGTGAGTGAGATGAAGTGTAATGGGTATAACGACAAATGGAGGTGAAGAAGCTGCACACAAGCTGAATGAAACACAGCTTGAAGAGGAAGGCAAACGTGGGAACGAAACAAAAAAAAGAAAAGGAACAAACCAACCGACAAACAGAGGATCTCGAGCCTGTGCCCAAGGACAAGGGGGACTAAATACACCAAAACATTCACATCTGGATTACAACTCAGGCCCTGTGCAGGAGGGCTTTTGTCAAGATGGCGAAGAGTGCATCCGAAAAGCGCTGCCCTCAGAGCAACAAATACCAGTCAAATAACACTCATTCACACTCCACCATCGTGATTAATGTGCATTTCATCCCCCCCAATGTAAACAAACGGGGGGGGGGAGGGGACCCCAAAACACAAGGAATTGGATAAGCACGGGACGGGTTCAGTGCTGGACGCCAGGATAACATGCACATCCCCGTGCTCGATGCAACGCCATCATGATGTCCCAGCAAAAAGAGTGCGACAAACAGAGGGACGGATGGATGGAGAAATCTGGCTACTTTAATACGCAGCGTACATCAAGTCCGACGCCGGGACGCCACGGCTTCTTTGCCACTGTGCAAAAGTTCAATCAAATGTTAAAAAAATATCCATTATGATGTTTTTGTGTTTGTTTGAAAGCAGCGTTTGTGTCATAATCAATGGGAACACACAAAAATGTTTAAATCAATTTCAGGACAGATTACATGCTGATAAACAGCTACATCTTCAAGCTATTGGGCAGTGGGTACATATAAACAACAACAGGATGTTTATATGTATTTCGAGGCTGCATGCCCCCCCCCCCCACCCAAAGGCCAGCTACTGCCAAACAAATGATTGTGAAACGTCGATATATTGTTACATGGTCAACATTTGGACAAAAGACGAGCAAAATAATTAAAAAAACAAATAAACAATATCGGCCAGCCCGAGTTCCAACAAGAACAATTACTATTCTAGGTCAAGAGGAACCCTTTCGAGAAAGACATGGGAGGAGCACAACAAATTAAATAAAGTAATATCTTGGTGACATGATGGGGGCAGGTGGTGGTGTAGAAGCAGCAGTGATGGCAAGAATTAGAAGTGGCTGGAGGAAATTTAGGGAGTTGTTACCCCCTGTTGACATCAAGAGGGAACTCTCCAATTAAAGGGAAAACTTGATGCAGCTTGCGTTGGAAGCAAGATGTTGTATGACAGTGAAACATCGGGTCAGGTCAAGTATGCGAGCATGCGCCGGAGCAGCGCGTCGCTGTGTCCACTTTCCACCGGTACTCTAGGGGCCTCTGTCTGGCCATCCCCCAGGCAGATGTCCGGCCCATCCCCATCTCCTTGAGACGCTGATCAACCTGCTGCAACCACCAGGCACGTGATCGGCCCGTTGGCCTCCTCTACTCACGAGGCTCCCTCGCTGAGAGAATCTGGTGAGCAGGATCAGCATCATGAAAACGAGCCACATGTCCATACAGCTGACAGCTGATGCTCACGGACAATGCAGGTAACAAATCTCATTTGAGTCTCTCTCAACAACCGCTCGTTGGACACAAAGTACGACCAGCGAGAGCCAAGGATTCGCCGAAGAGATCTGGTACCAAAGGAATTAAGTGTCCATCTCAGATCCCTGGTCAGAGTCCGAGTCTCACATCTGTAGAGCAAGACTGGAAGCACCAAGGACCTGAAGACTCGGACTTTCGTCCTCCTGCACAGGTACCGACAGCGCCACACCCCATGATCCGGTGAATCCACGACTCCCCAGGCCCGAACCAGACATCTCTTGACCTTTGGCTCCCAGCCAGCAGAGACAAGAATATCACTGCCAAGTTAAGTGAATCTCTCCGTGACCTCAAAATCCTCACCACAAACAGGTACAGACAGGATAGCAGCATCTCAGATGTTATTGAAAGCCTGGATATAGGTTTTGACACAGGAAACCTGTAATCCCAACAGCTTCGACTCCTCATTCAGCACCTCGAGTGAAACATGGATGATCAAAAAGGAGGAAGAACGGAGGTGCGAATTAAATGAAATGAGAATGGTGAGGTGGATGTGTGATGTGACACTGACGAATAGGAAACCAAATGTGGAATTAAGAGATATGTTAGGTATAGAAAGCATGACGGAGGTTATGTGCAGGGGTAGGTTGAGATGGTTCAGACATGTGAAAAGGATGGGGGTGGGCAGCTGTGTGAAGAGGTGTATAAATATGAATGGGAATGGAAGGAGAGCTAGAGGTCATCCGAGAAAAACATGGGATGTGTTGCTGAGAGACGATCTTGGAGTTAAAGGCCGAACAAGAGGGCTAAGGGATCGTGCAGCCATTTCGGTGAACCACGGCTTACACGTGCAAGCATGGAAACGGCCGTAAAACGATGACGATGATGATGACTACTTCTTGAAACAATGGAAAATATATATAAAAGTACACGGAAGAAGTACACAATCACCACCACAGCCGTGCCAACAGTTACGTGTTATAAAAGAACCTTTTTCATGGATTTTACTTCCTTTTACAACCTCATTGCCACTTAGAGATAGACACGTGACATGCTTATAAAGTACAACATGCTATCTTTTAATTAAACCCATCAGCGAAGCAACTAGTGTAAAATGTACAGAAATAACAGAGACAGACAGACAGATAGACAGACGAACCTTCAATGCTTGTATCACCCTGAAATATTTTGCATATGGGGCATTAAGAGGCAGTGTAGTTTGACATGAATTACAAGGAAATTATGAGATAATGGACATCTGTTTAACAGATTTGACTTGAGCTACAGACTCACATAGGATAACAAAAGTGTTGAACACAGCTGACCTAAAAATAAAATTCAGGAAGTTTATTTTTTTTGGTCTACAATAAAAAGGTCCACGTCGGATATTTTGAAAACTCGAACGGCACTCAGTAGAACACATACATCTGTAAGGCTGAACAATTTGTTTCGTATCCCACTTCCTCTTCTTGCGTATGGCAGCTTGGCTCTCGGGTAACTATCATTTTGTTGGGGCGTGACGATGCCGCCGACGCTGTGCCCCCATGCCAGTACACTGGTACTCATTTCACCAACCTCAGAAGGATGACAGGCTGAGTCAACCCCACCTGGTATTAAATCAATGGCCAACGGGGCTCAAACTCAGGACCCTAAGATCCCAAGCCAGCCACCCTAACCACAAAGCCAACACCAGGCGTATCCCACCGATAGGCCGGATCTGCATCTGGACCTAAAACAAAATCTAATTGGCTTGTTCTCGTCACCGAACCAATTCATCCACCAAGTTGTCATAATCCATCCACAACTTTTTGAGACATTGCACTATACATTGTTTTTGGCCCTATTTCTCAGTGTTAAGAAGCACTTAAAAAAAAAATGATTGTATCCAGATCCAGATCTAAACCAAAATCTAATCAATTTGTCCTTGTCACACACCCAACCTGCCCAACAAGTTTTGTCCTAATCTACACAACTTTTTTGAGATATCATGTTCACAGACAGACAGACAGACAGACAGGGCTGAAAACAACCTCCATTCACCTTCGGTGGCGAAGGTAATGAGTGAGAATGCAATACATGACAAAAGTGACGTCAGTCGAAGCCAAGGTTAATTTGTTAAATGTAAAACAACATGATTGTATGTAAAACTAGCGTCGTTGCCAATTTGCATCCCTATTTTAACAATCACAGATGAGTTTTCATTGGCAGAAATGGCTTCAACATGTGTGACTCATTTACCAAAATGCAAGCTTGTACTGTCGTTTCATCGACCAAATCAGATGATCCGGCTCTCGCTGTGGGATAATGTGCCAATCTTTTACCAAGACCACTTCCATTTCCATTTGATCAAAAGGCTGTGGGCAGATGTCCCCAACATGTTTGTCTCCAAAGCGGGACCGAAATATGCTTGGGTGTCCCACATTAGATTTTAGGCCTGTGAAGTTGGTGCACATGTCAGCATGGCTAGGTGTAACTTTAAAACAACATTTGGCCATTTACAACTCTGCCTAATCATGCAAATGCTAAGAATACAGTCTCAGAAATCAGTGCCCACAAGGCTGTAAAACTACAAATATCCTGAGGCTTGGTAATACGTTAGGTTCCACTGAAATTGAGGCAGAATCTAGACTGCGGTGATGAAAAGAACATGGCGCCAACAATTCATCCTTCTGTTTGATGTTGTCACCCATTGCATGCACTGCTCTCAAAAGTGGTGTTAGAAAGACGTGGCACAGTGGTCCACTGGACCTAATGAATATCACTGGGCTGAAGCCTGTTCTGAACTGTCTGCATTGAAAAAAGGGAAAAAAGTTTTTTTTTTTTTTAATACATACTAGTACATATATGTATTGTAAATAAATAAAAAAATTGATGATCAATTGCTCTTCACATGTTAATATGGAGATTGCTTGGTTAAAAAGCAGTATGCTCTTGCAAAGGTGATAAGATAATGACCCTCACAAGGGGTTTAACCCATGGGGGACCGATGTGAGCTCACTCACTGTGTCTCGTCACTGTTCTAGAAAGAAGAAAAAAAAATTGTGCAAAACAAACAAACAAAAAAAACCACTCCAATGAATATTGTACTGAAAAGCAACAATCAAATCCCCCCAACCACCCCTTGAACCATTCTCTGTTCTTGCATATGGCAGCTTGGCTGCCGGGTAGCTATCATTTCTTGGAGTATGGCTGTGCTGCTGATGCTGTGCTCCTCGACCAGTACACTGGCACTCATTTTGCTGACCTCGGAAGGATGACAGGCTGAGTTGACACCACCTGGTGTTAATTCAGCAGCCAACGAGGCTTGAACTCAGGACCCTAAGATCCCAACCCAGCCACCCTAACCACTAAGCCAACACGACGCTTTGAACCATTCTGATGGCATGAAACAACCCATTTGGTGTCAAATGCTAACGAGCTATTGTATCACTGACTTGGAGCACCTGGAATTTACACAAGAGAAATTTAACATGGTCTGAGGTCTTGCACAATCATCTTACCAAAATACACAATTTGGTGTCTGGATGTATGAATGTGTGTTTCTCTTGACTGCGATACATTTGGTCGTTATTTATCCAAATTCAACCAAAATTGCCAGGTAGACAATCAGGGTCACACAAAGGCGGTTGTAGCAACTTAACTTGCCCCCCCCTCCCTAAGGGGGATTTCCACCTTGGAAGAACTGTTAAGGTGTATAAATATCTCAGTGAGGAGTTTCATGGAGCACACCCACCGGACGCAAAAAAATTATGATAACCACAAACGATTCAGTCAATTCTGTCCAATGTATACTTACTTTTTTTTAAACAAACTATGCTTATCGCAGACCCAGAGACAAACGGATCAGAGCCGTCTCGACTTGCTCAGCCGAGGGATGCAGCAATGATCTTTAGCTAATAAAGCTGCTAAAATGACCCTTTACGCACATATGATGAATCCCATTGGCTGTCCGATATTTTTTTTGAGCCATCACATTATATGTGGACCGTTTATGGATTGTTTATTACACATCTTGGGGACTCGTATGTGATATCTCCCAGCCATTGTTACCTCTGCCACCAAAGGTAGATGGAGGTTACGTTTTCACTCACCTGTCTGTCTGTGAACAAAATAACTCAAAAAGTTGTGGACCGATTTGGATGAAATTTGGTGGAGAGCTTGGGTATGTGACAAGGACAAATTGATTAGATTTTGCTGACGATCCAAATCACAGCCTCGGGAAGGAAATTCCGCAAGTGACTTCCAGTTCTGGGTTTGTAGCAACGGCAGCTTCTCTCAGGGGTCTCTGCCGACTTTCTCAAAGTTAAGTTTCCGGTCGTTATTTGTCACGTTTTAACTGTTTATTTTCTCACCTACATGTTTACTGTGTGTTCTCACCTAGTTCGGTTTTGTTTCAAAAATCGTGCTATTTTGTGAGTTTTCGCCGACCTTGTCTTATCGGACTCCAGAAGGCATACCCGTCCTTCCCATCGAGGTGTACTATCGTTTTATTTGTATTCTCAACCTATTAACATCAAATCCTATTTTCCCCACTTTTCCCAACACCTCCCGTCTATCCCTCCCAACTACACACATTGTTTCTCGTCTTATATTTTAAAACCCCCTCCCCCCAACCCAAAACCATTTCTCCCTGCATACCCACAAGTAAAAATTCTGATTCTTCTACTTCCTCCTTCTGCCAGCACACCATCTTTCTTTTACTTGAGCTGACCCACTCTCACCATTACCTTCACGATTTCTTCCAACAACCTTCCATTCTCCAATCTTATCGAATTGTTCAAAAATCCATCAAATAATAATAATAATTTCCCTTGTATCCTTCCTAACTATACCCCTTCTGAAACCACGTGTCTCTCTCTACCCTCTTCCGAGTACTTTTCATCGATCAATCAGCTTCACTCTGCATTTACTGCTCCAAATTCACCATGCACCTCCATGATTTTACTTCAACCTTTCCTTTTCCGAATCTTACGCAATCCTTATTTAAAATAAATAAATAAATAAATAAATAAATAAATAAATAAAGGATTCACTTTTACCTATACAAGGACAACACGGACAACAAGGAAATCCAACACAGGTGGAGGCCATTCAGCCCATCATGCCTGCGCGAACACCACACCAACCCAAGATCATTTGAATTAATGAAAGGAAAAAAAAGAATTTTGTATATATATATTTTTGTTTTATTTTATTTTTTGTTTGTTTTTTGTATTTCTTTTTTGTTGTAATTTTTTTATTTTCTATTTTATGATTATTATTATTATTTTTCTTTCCCTCAGAGAGGGGGCATGGGCTTGGTTAAAAAAACACATCAACCACACAACCCCCCTTAACAAGACCCCCACCATCAGCACTCTGTACACAATCACCCATCAATACTCAATAAACCTCCCGTAACCACGTGATCCGTTTCCACCCTCTGCGTTGACTGATCCAAATTCACCATTCACCTCACGATATTTCGTTCAACCTTTCCTTCACCTCGTCTAATGCAATCGCCATCAAAAAATTATGACAATAACAAAAACGATCTCTTAAGCCTCATGTTCCTCTTTCACACGTGTGGTTCTCATTACCGCATCACAATTCACCACTCTTCTTCTATTTCAAGAGTGCTCTCAATTCGACCTTCCATTCATACCTTGTCTAAAAAAAAACACCAACTGATGCAACGTTTCTTCTCTCCATTCTCTTAATTCGCCTTCATTGCAATCCTCAAGAAATGTCTTTAATCACCTTTCTGAACTAAATTTTTTTTTTAAAACCCCATGTTTTTTGCATGTTCTTTGCTTTGCTTTGCTTTGCATGTTCGCTTTCCAATAATCATCATTTTTTCCCAACTTCAATGCCAATTCATCCCCTCACCCTTCCCTCTCAAAGCTTCCCTCTCACCTTTCTCAAAAACTCCACCCTCACCTTTCTCCCTCAACTCTCCCCACTCACCCTTCTCCCCCTTTCCCTCACCCTTCTCAAGGTTGCCCCCCCCCTCACATCCACAAAGCTGCCTCCTTCTCCTGCCCTCTCTCCTCCATCTTATTACACTACCTCCTCAAATCCTCAACTGCCTTCTGCCGCCTCTCTTATTACTCCCAACTGTACCTCAACCCAGCACCACAGAGCCTTTTCTCCTCCTCATCCGGCTACATCCCAAGCTCTTCTGCAACCCCCTAAACTCTTTCAACAACTCTCCTTACCACCCCCCCTCCTCCCTTGTCCTACCCTCCTCCTCCCCTGCACCCAAAGCCTCCTCCCCTCCCTCTTCATTAACAGTGTGGACCTCAAATATCCAGGGCCTTCGCACAAACTTGAAAGATCTTTCAATAAAGGTTGCCACTGCCAAACCAGACATTAATCTGCCCAACAGAAACTTTCCTCCCTCAAAACGTCTCTGACTCCCAAGTATCTCTAACTGGTTACTCCCTCCTCCAGTAGGACAGACCTGAGCCTCATCCTGGTAGAGGAGCTGTTCTCTTCACCAGACTTTCTCACTCTCCATGCACTGCCTTCAATCCCCCACACCCCCAAGAATACCTCTGGCTATGGCTTCCCCTCCACTCTCACCTCATGCTTACATGTGTGCTGTACTGTCCACCAAACAGTGATCACTCCATTTACACCTCACTATCCGAAAACATGGACCAACTTCTATCTTCTCATCCGAACTCTCTCTTCCTAATATGTGGTGACTTCAATTGTCATCGTGTCAGTTGACTGGGTGTGGGTACCTCTCTCACCTGCCATGGAACTTCAGCGACTCATTGGGACTGACTCAATTGGTCAATTTCCCGACCCGGATCTCAACCAATGGTACTCCATCTCATCTGGATTTGATTTTGACAAATTTCCCTGAAAATATCCGCTATTCTTCTTCCCGCTCCAATTGGTTCCTCTGACTACGTGCTTGTCAAAGTAAACATCTCTCTGGCTGTCATTGGAGAACCACCTCAGCACCATCGAGTCTGGCATTTTACTCAGGCTGACTGGCAGGGTGTCCAAGCAGCCATCAAACCTCGAGACTGGTCTCCCATCTCAACTTTCTCCAACATCAACTCATCCTGAGAATTCTTTCAAAGAAACTTGCTCTCCCTCATGCACAGATTTATCCCCCCTCATCTTCAGTTGTCTGCCCTTCCACCCGCCCATGGTTCACTGAAGCTTGTGGCGAGGCAGTTGTCCTGAAACAACTTGCCTTTGCTTCATGGAAAACAAACCCAACTGAGGGTAATCTCAGTTCCTTCCATAAGGCTCGGAACAAGTGTGTATCTACCCTCAGGAGAGCCAGAAAACAACATCTTTCTCATCTCAAGTCTGAACTCAAACCTCTCTCTCCTCCAAATCCTGGTAGCATCTGGTTAAATCTGTTTCTGATGGATGTCCCCAGTCCATCCCTCCCTTACCGTCGCACTGCTGATACCGCACATGAAAAGGCTGAATGCCTAAACTCAGTGTTTGCATCTAAATCTTGTGTCCGAAACCCATCGCTTTCTGTACCCACCTTACCCAGTCGCGCTCAACTGTCCCTGGACTCTGTGTCCTTTTCTCCTGACAAGGTGGAGAGCTTGCTGTCAAACCTCGACTCAGATTCTGCAACTGGTCCAGACGGCATCAGCCTACGTGTCCTAAAAACCTGCTACTCTGCTCTTGCTCACCCTCTCTCTGTTCTATTCACCCTCTCATTTGCTCAAGGTCATCTGCCATCTGCTTGGAAATCAGCAAACATTACTGCCCTGCATAAAACTGGTGCAAAAACAAATCCCTGCAACTACAGACCAATCAGCCTTCTCCCAATCATCAGCAAGGTTATGGAATCCACCATCGCTTGAGACATTAAATCCTTCCTCTTCTCCAATGGCTTGATTTTCGATCATCAATTTGGTTTCAGACCAGGTCTCTATACCCTGCGTATGCAGCTTCTGCTCTCCCAACAATGGATCCTTCCCCTTCTCCAATGGCTTGATTTTAGATCATCAATTTGGTTTCAGACCAGGTCTCTCTACCCTGCGAATGCAGCTTCTGCTCTCCCAACAATGGATGGAGGTCCTCAATGCCAGACATGAAATCAGAGCCATATCGCATGCTTTTCACTCAGTCTGGTACCCTTCCCTGCTGACCAAACTCTCTTCCTGTGGTATCCAAGGCCATCTCCACTCATGGCTCGCAGACTTGCTCTCCTGTCGCAGCAAACGTGTGGCCCTAAATAGAGTTCTCTCATCCACTCTTACTGTCCAGGCTGGAGTTCCTCGAGGCAGCCTTCTGGGCCCTGTTCTTTTTCTGGTTTTCATCAATGATCCCTGTCTCTCTGGAAAATCCTCTTTATCTCTTTGCTGATCACTCCACCCTCTGTCATACCATCTGTCATCCTTCAGACCGGTAAGTCGCAGCTTCTTCGCTCTCTGCAAATCTGGATAAAATCACAAACTGGTCCAACATGTGGAACATGTCTTTCAATCCTGACAAATCTCACACTCTCTCTCCGAAAGGACCATTTGGAACCCACCCCCCCCACACCCACCCCATCTACTTTCTCAACAATCCTCTGGAAGAAGACCTTCCATTCAGGTTTCTAGGACTCACTATCTGCCATGATCTTTCCTGGGAAAGCCACATTTCCAACCTCGCCTCCAAAGCCAGTCGCCAACTGGGAATCCTCCGTCATGCAAAGTCCTTCCTCGGCCCACCTGATCTTCTGACCACATATAGCTTTTGTCCGCAGCCTGATGGAGAACTGCTCTCCCCTTTGGGCTGGTGCTCCTGCCTCCCACCTTTCTCGGCTTCACGCTGTGGAAACCAAGGAATTTCGGATCATTGGTATCTCCCGCGATGAGGCTGAGTCCTAGGGCCTGTCTCACCGCAGGCAGGTAAGTAGTATTTCTGTCTTCTACCATCTCCTCTCCGGTCTCGCCCCCTCTGTTCTGTCTGCGATTTGTCTCCACCATATTTCTGCAGGGCGCTCAAGGTCCGCCACCAACCCCCTTTTGGTGAAACTTCCAAAATCACTGCTCACCTTCACTCTTTCATTCCTCTTTTTTTTCCCACCATTGGAATAAACTCCCTCACTCTGTTCAATCCTATCTATCTATCTATCTATCTATCTCTCTCTATACATCTCTCTCTCTATACATCTCTCTCTCTATACATCTCTCTCTCTATACATCTCTCTCTCTATATCTCTCTCTCTATATCTCTCTCTCTATATCTCTCTCTCTATATCTCTCTCTCTATATCTCTCTCTCTATATCTCTCTCTCTATATCTCTCTCTCTATATCTCTCTCTCTATATCTCTCTCTCTATATCTCTCTCTCTATATCTCTCTCTCTATATCTCTCTCTCTATATCTCTCTCTCTATATCTCTCTCTCTATATCTCTCTCTCTATATCTCTCTCTATATCTCTCTCTCTATATCTCTCTCTCTCTATATCTCTCTCTCTATATCTCTCTCTCTATATCTCTCTCTCTATCTCTCTCTCTCTCTCTCACTATATCTCTCTCTCTCTCTCTCTCTCTCTATATCTCTCTCTCTATATCTCTCTCTCTATATCTCTCTCTCTATATCTCTCTCTCTATATCTCTCTCTCTATATCTCTCTCTCTCTCTCTCTCTCTCTCTCTACTCCAGGCCTTCAAAACAGCTGTTCACCACCACCTCTTATCATTCCCCATCTTAAACCTCGATCTTTGCTACCTCCGTTACTCCACCCCAAACCAACCTCCTTTAAATTCCCTGCTTTCCTTCCCGAAAGTCCCTGTAATGTCCATCTTCTATTCCCCATGTTCCCTACCCCATCCCTCTCCCTTCTCCCTTGTGTCTCTTCCCCACTGTTTTGTCCTTCCCTCTCCCGCTCCTCTTGTCTCATGTCCCCCTTGCTGTGCGTTGTTAGCTCTCATACAAGCCTCGACAATATGCAAAAAAAGAAGAAGAAAAAAAGTGGGAGTAAAGAAGAGCAAACGACAGTATGTGCGCAGCAAGCTTGGATTGTTGTCGGGTAAAAACAGGAATTTCCTGAAAGTGCATGCATCCTAAAGGAGCTGGAGAGGGTTGGATGGCAGAGAGAACAGAGGGAGCGAGATTTGAGAAGACGTTCAAAATAATAGAGGAGAGGGCTGAAATAGAGGGCGTGGTTTCTTCCTCAATAGCCATGGTTTGCAAAGGTATGACCAATAAATTCTTGAACAGTTAATTAAATTTAAAAGGTAT
The DNA here is from genome assembly GCF_056783735.1 of Eptatretus burgeri. NCBI lineage: Eukaryota > Metazoa > Chordata > Myxini > Myxiniformes > Myxinidae > Eptatretus > Eptatretus burgeri. The sequence goes on along the minus strand of NC_140964.1, from coordinate 90,406,440 downwards.
TGCTCAATTTTTTTGTGAGCAGCATAATTGAAAGGGTGTATTATTTGCACAGATGCTTGCAGATCGAGTTGGGAAAAGTTTTGCTTGCTTTATCGTGGAACATTATGCCCTTCCAAAAGCAATGCATGTGTATTTTTTCAGATTGCACAGCTGCAAGCAACAACACCGAAGTGAACTGTCAATGGCTACAGAGATGCCAACTTTTGGAAATCAGAATTAGGGAGGATTTTCAACCGACACCAAATAATGTGCGCGAAGCGCACATCTCGAGCGCGGAGCGCTCGACCCCTGCGGCGGGGTCCAGGGCCCGCCTTAGGGCCCTGGAAGCTCTGGGGTTCTAGACGCTCTCTTGTGCCCTCTGAGCCCTATTTTGGAGCATTTAACATGTTAAGAATTCCCACTTTTTGAACAAAAAAAGGGGAAAATTGTGCACTTTTTAATGTTACATGTATGTTAATATTAGTAAGTTAGGGGACAATCAAAGATTAACAAAAAGCACAAAAGAAGCAATATTTTTCTTACCTTACTGGCTGGTACTACTGCTGCTTGCTTTTTCCATGGCAGCTTTGCTGAGTGACAGCTGTGTGGCTCTTTTAGCCCTTCTGATTATGTCTTTGCTGTATTCTCTCTGGTAGCAAGGGGTGCTATGAGCTAGTTTTTCAATTAAGAGAGCTTCCAGGGTTTTGACACTCAAATTGGGACGAAATTCAGTATGGTTCTTCCGTACAAGACTGAGTGCCCGCTCACATGATGCGTTCGAATGAGGAATGACCAAGATTCCCTTCATCACTTTGCTCAAATTAGGATACTTCTTGGCACCAGTGCAGGGATCTGTGAGCTGTGAAATCCGATGCCACTGCTCGTCCACTCTCACTGTCTCAGTAGCAATTGTAGCTATGGAGGCGTCTGCCTGGTAGTGAGCGAATTCACTCTCAAGACTGTCTATGTCACTATCACCGCCACTGAACAGACAGGGGAATTTCTTGATGAAAAACTCCACACAGTCAAACCCCACTTCTTGGTGTAGCTTAACATCCAGCACCTGAGCATGCTTGGCTAATTCATCATCTAGCGGCCAGGTTTTGAAGATGTAATTGCAGGCTTTCACATAATATGAGCGAACTGCACTGAAGAAACCTTGGATGTCTGACTCACTCAGAGTGAAGGTGGATTTCTTGAGACTCCTTTGTTCCCTTATATACAGTTTGGCATCGTTCCCAATCATGAGGTCCTCATCATTCTTCTGATAATTTCTGTCAGAGAAGGGTACATTTACCAGAGCAACCGATGACACCGATGGTTTCAAAAACCGTACGAAGATATCTTTCAGAAGACCATTCAATTCTCCGTGCAGGAGAAGAATACAGGGTTCGTCTCTTTGGAGCAGAAGATTCCCCTTCTCAAAAAGCTTGTTAGCATATCGAAGGAAGAAACAATAGAGTTTTGTTTGTGGAGACAAGAACATCCTGTTGACACGTTTTTCTCTAGATTCCTGCACAGTGTTTGAGGAAGATGCGCTTTTAGTTGTAGAACTCGTAGTACACTTAGCCGCAGGGCGATCACACTTGCGTTTACTGCCAGCAGAAGAGGTCAGACTCGTAGTACCAGATCCAATTTTACGTTTGAGGAGAGAGCTTGAGGTAGGTGCAGCCAAGGAAGAAGACCTCTGATTCGAAGGTTTTGCTGAGCTTCTATCAAGTGATTTGGCAAAAGCAGAACTTAACTTGGGTCCTTCTCTTGCCTGTAGATGGGACTATCACAGTCTTTCTCGACTCTGAAGGGATCTGCTTTGTAGATGAACGTGATGAAGGGCCGGTGATGCTACCTGCTCTCAGCATTGGTTTTGGTGCTGTCCCTGCTGTCTTCTTCGCAGCAGATACTGCAGTGGTAGTGGTGAATGCTGCTCCACTAGTGCTTGATCCTGCAGTGCCAGTACTGGCAGTAGATACAGTGCCGTCCTTCTTGCTCGTTGTTAGAGTCTTGGCTACAGTTGGTTGCATTTTTCTTCGTACTTCTTCTTTGAAGAAGAGGCGAAGTGGCTCCCACTGTTCAATCAGCCTGTCTAGGCACTGACCAAGGGACAGCCACCTTGTTGCGACATGCTTCAGAATCTTGTGTGTCGGGGCATCACAGAGTTCTTGCAGTGCTTTCACTCCTTTGACGCGTTTACTACTTTTGTCCAAGTAGTAGTAAATATCGATGAGAAAGTCATCTAATTCAATGGGTAAGGCCTGAGCCGCCTTCTGTCGTATTGTGCATCATATGGCAAGGGCATCCCATGATGTAGCACTCTGGATTTTGTTTGTGGATATAAGCAGCGACTCCTTTGTGCTTGCCCACCATGACAGAGGCATTATCAGCACAAAAGGAAACACAATTTCCCCACGGAATTTTCCTGTCACTGAACGAATGATCAAGCAGTTTGAAAATGTTTTCTCCAGTGGAATCTTGTTTGCACGCAGGCAAACTTAGCAAACCTTGCTTCACAATCCCAGCACTGTTGTCATAGTACGAAATCAGGACAGGATATAGCTGGGCCTCACCACTGTCATTGCTACCGTCTGTAGCTAGGCTAAATGGAGCTCGTCTAGCAATATCGGCAATAGATGAAGCAGTAACATTTGACAACTCACCAATTATTGCTGAAGT